>NC_039492.1:1877700-1923283 GCF_003590095.1 Trichoplusia ni
CTATTCTAGTATCTTGATTATTATTAAACTTGTAATTTTTCTGACTACTGGAAAAAAATATCCGGAATTAAAAGTACTCTTTTCGCTTTTTCTTAAATATTATTTATGTAAAAGGAGCTTTATTAGTGTAGATACGTTTTAAAACAGTAGCTTTGTCTTTTTCTGGAAACATGGACGATATAAAGGAAATAGTTTATGAAATCCTAAGATTCCATTTTATGATGTCAAAACCCTTTATTCCTATTAGGCCACTACTAAGGACCTGGTCTCCAAAACGCTATTCAATCAGATCGATTGTCAAACACCATCTAGAAACACTTTCTTAGTATAATCATAATGGCTGTCAAAAACTACACATCAAATTATTTGACTACAGATTTAACTGAGGATTAACTAATTTTATGTTTCATTGGCCTTTTCCAAAATTAAAAATCAATAAAAACTAATGACATGTGAAGCAACTGGAGTTTTGAAAAAAAAAGCTTTTAGTATTTTCTGTGAAATAATAAATATAATATCATGTGTTTGTCTTTTTATAGTTTGGAACACGATAATTGATAAATAAAAATATCAATTTATCTTTAGGGTTTAAGTGAATAATAAATAAATTATCTCTTAAATTGTTAAATTACGGTAATAACTTGTTGTATTACGTCAGTCAAAAGATAAGTTTTTTATTTGTGATTGGATGATCTGTTTTTTTTTTTCAACTTTAAATTAAATTTTACTTGCTAAATAATGTTGTTTAAAACTAAATAACTATGATAAGATAAGGTGATTGGAAGCTGATTGACATTGGTAGACCCTTTACATTAATTTCGACTGAGTTACATTTTAGTACGTAACGATTGTCAATAGATGGCGCTGTTTAACGTTCTTTTTATATGAAGGTTGTCCATACAAATAGAATGTTAATTTTAAATAGGTCATCACACTGTTTTAATTTTAGTCTACATATAAAAATAAAAAAGGTGACACTAAATATTTCAAAAGTTTATGAAGTAAGCGCGCCTAGTAGTAACTTACCTGCAAGAAAAAGTTTAAATTGAATAAAGCGAAAGATAACAATAACTATTACTGAAAGTTTCTGACAACCTTATGTCATGTATTTGTCTCATACGAAAGCTCGGTAATATCTCTCCAGGGTTCAGGTACACTTTTGCACCTTTGTAACGCTTTTTATCATATGCTGAGCTGAACACTAAATACAGATCAGAATTAGCTATAATTCGTCTCTACCTATTAGGGTCTCTTCGTACTGTCAGGCTTAGACCTCTTCATCATCATTATCATTCGTCCACTGCTGGACATAGGCCACCCCAATTGCACGTGCAATATGGCTGGCAGGACCTGGATGCGAGCAGCCGCAGATAGATGGATAGACTGCACGGATGACCAAACTTTGAGGTCACTACGCCAAAACCCACTGTGTGCGTCGTGTTGTGGGTTCGATCCTCGCTTAGGACAAGCATTTGTGTGATCCTTAGATGTCCCGATGTAGGACTACAGTTAGCTCCGAAACTAATCGGGCTATACAGATAAATACGAGTTATTTACTCGTATTTATAGGCGGATTATTAATCAGTCTCACAAAAGTTATTAAAATCATAAGAGTCACATACAAAAACTAACCCTACTTAACCCTAAAAACAAAAACCTTACGTCAAATAAAGCAACATGAAAGTGGTGAACAGCCCAGCATTTATCCCTCATTGTAACTCAATAACATATTTATTGGCGGGTAAAATTCGAAGATGGAATGGCTCCTTCGAGTAACCGGCGGCTGTAACGCGTCGCCCGCCATTTTACATTTTTATATTTGTCAATAGTTAATGTGATGTGATCGGGACGTGGATGGACGGATAACATATATGAAAATATTTTTGGAATTTCGGGTTGTTGAGCATTTTTTTTTGGGTATGTAAATGTGTTTTTTTCAAGTATTAAAGGGTGGTTAGGCTGTTTCAGGTATTTTAGTGTGTTCAGGTAAGTTCTTCTTTGATATTTAGACTTGTAAAAGATTTTATTTATGTTATATTTTTAAAGTTCCTTCTTGGTATATGACGGAGATTCTGGTGTTGTGGAATGTATGCTTATTTTTTATCAATATAAAAAATATACCTATACAATCACACTATAAAACAGGTACCTACGTGATTTCGGATATTAATCAAAATGCAATCGTCAAACACTCAACATCCAGTAACTTTAACTCTTTCAATGGATATCTTTACCTATCTGAGATTTTAAATGCAGGTTTAACTTCATCATTAACATTGCAATTTTAAAGCCAAACTGCAAAGTTACATTGTAAAAAAAAAAACAAAAAAAAAGTTAAAAAGTCTCAAGATAAAGATATCTTGCGAATAATCCCCGACCTGTAACCTCGTGTGTTACACGTGCGACGTCCACAGGCTCACATATCGGAGTCGCTTAGCGACCGCTATAAAATATTGTGTTTTTTTACCAATATTCCTACCGGACTACATCTACAAACTGTATAGACCAGGAGCTAGACGGAATGAGATTTTGATTCTTGTTTTAAATTTTCTGCTTCAAAAAATATAATTTGTTGTTTTGTTTGTTGTATGAAAAAAATAAGTTTTTGTACTTTTGAACTGAATTCCGTAAAGTATTTTTTTTGGACGTTACTTTAATATCAAATTCCTTGTAACTGGCTATTAACGCTAGCTTCCTTTTAATCCCTCTTGGATTCTTGTAGTTCAATTCTCAATTAACCTTAAAATAATAGTTTTAATGTGGGCGTTTTGG
This sequence comes from Trichoplusia ni, assembly GCF_003590095.1. Lineage (NCBI taxonomy): Eukaryota > Metazoa > Arthropoda > Insecta > Lepidoptera > Noctuidae > Trichoplusia > Trichoplusia ni. Next base: position 1,880,473 of record NC_039492.1, read on the forward strand.
AGTTTAGATTTGCATATCATAATGAGATACAATAAAATCATTTTTCTTTTTTTTACTCTGAACAACCAAAAAATCTATTCCGTACCCAGTCTCCTAGCCTACACTAAGTAAGGTGGCAATATGAAATATGAAAACGTCGGCCACAGGAGCGGTGCACAGCGCTCATATATTGATTGACGTATCTGAATATTTGATGCTAACCCATTTTACTACTGGACTGGGTTTCTGCTTAAAACTGTACAAGTAGTCATATGTCGAACACTACCAAATGTACAGTGGACTCCATTAATTTATTCAAAAGATTCTCAAGGATTCAAAATATTATGAATTTATGAACGTTTTTAAGCTTCAATGGAACTGAAGTTTAAACAGATGTGCTTACGTGATTCAATAGTAATATGCTATAAATTACGTTTTAACAGCACGTATGTTATCGTGGCCCCGGGTTAACAAAGAGTAAAGCACTTAACCAACCCGGGTTAAGTCAGTAAAACTCTGACACTCCCTTCCGCTCTACCGGAAGAAGTCATTTGATGATTTGTACTTGAACGAATGAAGTTCTAGCTCCACGTATTATCCCGCTGCTGGACATAAACCTCCCCAATCGCACACCATCGAAATAAACAAGCTAGTTTTTTACAGGATAATTTTGGTGGGATATAATGTACACGGTGTAGATTAGCATCTCTCTTTTACACCCGCAATGATGACGTTCATACCTGGCCTTATACCCCTAGAACTACAATAATATTACTTAAGACATGCCGTAAGCCTCCGAAAGGGTGCCATTGAATGATCTCGACTGTACAAGACGTAAAAGTGCGTTTCGTTATTCCAAAGTAAAACTATCCCTTTAGTTCTGTAGGTTTTGTTTTTCCCCTGGGAGGTATAGGCGTAATGATACATGCAGGTTTTATCACTAGTTTATTTATTTGTTTTTTAAATGTTTTCCTAAGTGTCTTTTAGTGGTAGAGTTGTTTGGAAACAAGTTATGGGTAATTCAGTATGTTGTGCTATTTTTATTTCTAGGTGTTGCGGCTTCGTTCGCCAGAATGTAGCTGAAGAAATATAACCTCCTTTTAACGCATAATTTGCCTATATTTAATTCTAAGTGTTAGGTTCCTCAATACTAAATTTATCGTTATGACATATTTAGCCGCCCATCCACGGACCGACTGCATTAAATGCAGTTCAACCTTAGACCGATTAACTTCTGCAGTTATAGCTTAGCCACGACCGCTACTGTTAATACAGTAACAGCCCAAACGTGTGTATTAGTTGTGCAGTTACCTTTTAAATGATCATTTGAAAGAAAAACATGTATTTGTTTCTCTTGCTATGCTTTGCTTACAAGATAAGTTATTAAGTAATATTATTAGCGGTCTTTTGGAGTTTGCATAAAACAATAGGTACCGTCAAACAAGCCAACTTTGCCAATCAAGGTATCTTTGCCCCAAAAGCAATTTATAAACAAATCCTCTTACATAAGAATCAATTTTAGTTTTATGGTAACATTTATAATCAACTTTCCACCCAAATAATAAATATTGCCATAAAACTAAAATTGTTTCTTATATTAGAGGATTTGCTTATAAATTCCTTTTGCAAAGATACCTTGATTGGCAAAGTTGGCTTGTTTGACCGGTATACACTTTATATTCCTCTAAATAGTTGAAATACAATTACATATACTTAACTACTCAACTTGACTCAACGTGAGAAACGGTAACTACAATATTTTTAAACATTCCCATAGCAACAATATCTTCATTTTAAATAATCCGTCATACATCACTTAACAATATTTACTACTTTCAACGCGAAACAATTGAATAAATATTCAATTGTTTTATTTGACGTTCATTACTTGTTACGTATACAAAGTATCTATTGAATTGTTTTGATAAATGTCAATGTATTATTTGACTTCCGATGTTTACGTCATAGGCAAATATTTTTCATGTTAAGTAGTATACGTAATTAACAAATCACGTGAGTTGATAATTTTTATTCATATTTTATTTGTTGAGTGTAAAACGTGTTTATGGTTGCTAAAATTTCTTGTTTCATTTAGATTTAAGTAATTTAGTAGGCCAAATTTAGTGTTTTAGGCAATCAAATACAATAATGGAGGCAACATGATACACACTATTATCAGTGGAAAATTCAAATAATATAACAGATCTTGAGGCACAGCTTGATCACAGATGGAACGAGGATCACCAGAAAGTTTTCGTTTTAACTTTTAGATACCCAAACCTAAAAAGTCAGTATAAGAAAATCATCAATTCTAAGTCGAGTTTTGCAACGTTTTTTTTTATACTTTCTTCAGTCAACCACACTCCTTGAAAAGAATCTATTCGACATAAAAAATAACTCAAGCTGTTCCTCCACCTCTTCTGTATATTTGTAAGTATTCTAATACCTAGCTCCTTTAATTTGTTTCACTGTCAACCCTAAAAAAACGATTCTCCACTCAGGAATCCGTAATTTTCACGTCACGAAAAAAACGGCTATTTTTCAAACAAATCAGTCAACGGCTTGACATTCTGTAACGGTTGTCACCCTGACAAGTATTTACGAGGGAAAGGGAAAAAAGTTTGCAAACTACCCACTTTTCATTTCAAACGTAATCTAAACGGAAAACGACAAATGAGTTTTGGACCTGACTGCGAACCACCTTCTTTTGTCCCGTTCATATTTTTTCTGTAGCTTCATTTCTTTTTAAATTGTTTTCGTTATTTGAAAAAATGCAGCTGGCTTTTGTTCTAAAATTAAAAAAAAGGTGTTGTTTTATTATGTGCCTGAAGCACGTGTGTTTTTGTTTTTATTGTCTATTGTTGATAAGAATGAAAGAGGATATAGCTATTTACCGAAAGGTTCATAATGTTTTGACACAATGAAGTACCTAATTTATGCACAAGTGATTTATAAGTTTATATTTATTTTATGAATCATTTAAGCTACATATAAGATCATTTGTAATGTCTGCAATCATCAAATTGTCACAATATTCATACAATAACTAACATTCTAGACTATCATCACTTAAGACTGAATACTGAAACATTTCACAGTTTTAAATCACTACTGTAATCTGTTTCAGTCTCAAACCATTTTTTCGTCATTTCATTAATATTCTAACACCTGTACCTATATAAAATTAAGTTTCATAACAGACCCAAAAATTGCATTAATTAAAAAACCTCTAACCTCAAAAATCCCACCCTCAAATTTTTCCATCCATTTAGAATGCGTTAAGAATCGAACCCCCACTCCAAACCCCTTCTGTTCTACAGAACACCGGTTAAGACGACCGCACAAAACGATTTGTCCGCCGTCTGAAGCACGATATTGCGCGACAAGACTGATGATGCAACGGCGCCGCCCTTTTAATAAAATATTTACTTTGGTAGGGATGAGGTGTGTATCGAGTGAGCTGTGACTTTGTAGCTTTTCAGAGGGTTGTTCGAAGGCTATCAATACTACCTACTTTATACTGACAAGGTTATGAAAAGAGAATTTCTCAATCAGAACGAATGTGAATTTTGGACATCTCTATGCTGAAATTAAAAATGACACCTGAATGTAGGTATGCCTTGTCTTTCAGGGTACAGCTATCTAGCTCTCTACGGTGTTTCATACACTGGTGTATGCTCTTTGCTCCCGAGCGCAGTTTCAAAACGTTTTCAGGACGGAAAATTTAGAAAGGTCGAAATTTGGTTATGATGGATTGGAATATTGACTGACTTAAGTTTAAATTCTTTAAATATCATTATTATCTTCGAAATTCCTATATTTTGAACCCAAATCTCCTCACGATGCTTTCCTTCACTGTTAGTCAGTGGTGCCTCAAAATAATGGTATCCCATACTTAAATTAAACATGACAAGTTATATTCTACCTCTTTGTCCCATCCCTATCAAAACGGATTACTGTGAGACAATGATCTCGATATCAGGACTTCGCAACAGCTTTTGTATCCGAGTCTAACTTTTTCCATTTCAAAGAAAACACTTTTTCGATTTGATAGTTTCAAATTCACTTTTATATTTTCTTTCGGTATTGTATTTTAGTTTGCTAGATTAGTGTGGGTTTGTGATTATCTTTACTAATATATAAAGCTGAAGAGTATGTTTGTTTGTTTGAACGCGCTAATCTCAAGAACTATTGGTCCAAATTGAAAAATTATTTTTGTGTTGAATAGACCATTCATCGAGGAAGGCTTTAGGCTAGACTAATAGGAGCGAAGATACAATGGAAAATGTGAAAAAACAGGGCAGGTACAAATCATAACTTATATCTTCTACCCACGGGGGCGAAGTCGCGGGCAACAGCTAGTATTCTATACATGGCTACCATTTAACGAAGAGCGGGGAAAAAATGGAATGGGTAGTGACCTGAGCTTTGTAGGGTATTTATAGGTTTGTCATATGACTAAGTAATTAATACATTTTAAGTATTATTAGTAAAATGACGTAATACGCAGGAAGTCAATTATTTAATTGACATTTGTTACTAGATTAATCCGAGAAAATTTTCTGCTGGCAGTAATTAGATTATTTTAGTATGTATACTGTGTATATCTTTCAAGAATAGGTTTGTACGGTATCAATATGGTTCACAGTAAATAAAAAGCGTTTAATTTTATGTACTTATCATCTATTGTTGAAGCAAGCGTTTCAAAAACTTACACTATGAACAAATACAACACAACATAAAACGAAAACTGAACCAATCTCTCAAAATCGCAATATTAGAAAAAAAATCCACAACTACCCCTTCCTCCCTCATATACATTTCAATACCAAAGAGTAATACGTGGCTATGACGTCATCTCTAGGGAAATTCATACATCAATGGTCGTGACGTCACTCCTGGAGATGAGCAATACATCGAAGGAAATCTTAATCCAATAGCAAGCGACAGCAGAATGATTTATATAGGGAAACGATATCGTGATGGGGTGGATAAAATGGCGCTCTCAGGTGAATGGGGGATGAAAGGTGAGGATGACAGTTTTAAATAGATGATGGTAAGGTTTAAATTACTGTATTATGAAGATTTTTTGGGTCTGGATTAAAGATATGATATCTAGTAGTGTTTACATTCTAATTGAGGCGTTAATATATCTGATCTGATATGTTAGGACTTAGGTTATACATCGGTAAAACGGAGAGAATGGAGGTTTTTCGTGGACAAGACAAAATATAAAAATATTATACGAAAATTTTCAAAATTTTCATAAAGTAATTGTGTTTAAGCATATTTATGTAAGAAAATATTCATGTGATCCCTTAAAAACACTATTTTCTATTCACCCCTTGAAACTCTAGTCATCTCGTTCACGACACGTTGGTATAATGTTATACACATTTACAACAGAACCTCAAAAATTCTTATGTGGCTTGAACTATTAACATACAGCGAATCCAAAAAAACCTATTGCGTCCCTTGTCTAGAGATTCTTATAAAACTACTGTGATGCATTATGTTTTCTTTGAACTGTTATTTTCAACGAATGATTAAATTACTAAATAATCAATTTTAAAGTTGTTATCTGCAGTTCTCACTGCAAATAAAATCTTTATTTTCAGAACAATCTTTTTCTTCCCGTGATTGGCTGGTTTAGCACATTTTAGCGGCCTCAGTCAGTCAGCAATATACTCAGCGCTCACACACCTGGGCGCAATCACATTAGCTCTCCTACACACAGGATTTTATATATACCAACTTTTATAATCAACTTTCTTCGAAACATAATGAAATTATGAAAAAAAAACAAGGATTTTTTTGGGTTTGTTAACATACTTAGACGGGGTAAGAAGCTGTTTTTTCTTGCTTGCAGTGGAGGAAATTGTTTTTTTTTCCTTCTCCTGATATTTACTACTTTTGATTAATTTCGTTGTGGGTTCCTAGACTACAATCCACAATTGCCAGGGACAAACCTTTTTCTGGTTCACACTGACCTTAAGTGATCGGTGGTTTTCGTTATCATTGTCGATCTTGGTTAATTTACAGTAGTTGTAAAGCCTTACCCAAGACCTTTTTTTATCCAAATCGAAGAGAAATATTATAATGAATGGAAAAAACATATTTGAGTCAATTAATTCCCACTAGTCAGGGCCAAGCAAGTCTGCAATACCCGAGAGAATAAAATCTCTTCTTGCCATATCAACGTTTAAAAAGTTATCCAAAAATGTTTGCTTAATATGTGGAATAATTAAACTTCACAATTTGAAAAACCTGCCTTGATTTATAGATTTACAAATCCACACTTCCATAATGTATGCTATTGAAATACCGCGACTTCCCAGTTCGGCGAAAAGATGATACTTGCAAATAAATGAAAATCAATTCTATCTATCAAAATGATCCAATAACTATCTAATAAACGATTAGACGGGCGCCACCGTGCCAGTAATCCACGATTAATCTCAATCGTTAGTAAAGCTATATTTTATAGCCTATATTTGAAATATAGGCGGGAACGGGTTCAATTAACGGAGTACCGTTATTAATGGCGCGCTCGCTGGCGTCCGATTATACTCAATCTCCAGTAATCCGCGGTGGTGGGACCGATTGTACCGACACAGGTTGACTTTGGCAATTTCGTTTTTGATTGTTCTTAACAGAGTTGATCTAGTTTAGTTCTGGTAAAATGTTAATAGGGTTCAAGTACTGTATTTGATACTTTAAGACGTTTTTTTACAAGGGATGTAGAAATTGTGATATTAACTTACTTTTTGGTGTAGTTGGGGCTTAGTTAAATCTGGATAGATATTAGAATTAATAGTAGGTATGTTCTAAAATAATACACAGGGTCATTTTATAAATGTTCTCGAACTGTTTTCTTTTGTGTTTGAGTGTATAATCAATTAAGATAAACAGTAAGACGAAGCAGCATATGCATTCATGCCAAGATTCAAATATTGACAAGCCAACAACAATGGCATCACATTTAAGTAAAAATCGTGTAGAAACCAAAAACAAAAGAAGAAGGAAGAAAAGTGTACTTTAACGAAAATTCAAGTCTTTATATTTCAGTCTAGCGTAGCGTAGTGTTTATACATAGCTTTCAACCAAAATAACTACAGTCAACTTAAACTGAGAGGAACTCAGTGTCACCCGCCCCCGAGCCTCGTTGAAGGCACGCACTAATTACCGGCGAGAATTCGATGCTATAAATCACGGGCATAATATAGCAGAGCGTCGCGTCGCACTGGAATGCACGCCCCAAATCCAATGCTATGCCCCTATTTGAATTTCGAATTCGCATTGTACTCTATAGCCTATGCCGTTAATTACTTTTGACCAATGCGAGGACAGTAGACTGGGATGGATAGCGGAGTTCCCTTTTTGAATTAAATGATTATTTTGTAATGTTTCGTTGCACGCTTCGACTTGATTTTTGTTTATTAAGTACCATTTTTGATTTTTTTTTAAAGTATAAAGGTTTCATACTACTTACTCATGATTGCGTTGAAATTTTTTTAAATATATTTTTCATCAGATTTTAGAATTGCATTATATTAATATACTTGTTTTAAGTTTTTCTTAATACAAGCAGTAGGTACAACAAAAAGATGAGCTTAAAAACGTTAGGCACTAAGATAATGGTAAAAAAAATACGTCACAATAAATAAAATACATAATTAATTCTTTAACACACAATGCTGGCTTAAATAACAACAGCCAAAAAAAAAACATTTTCAAAATACGAATCTTCATTCTAAATTCAAATAAACCGCCATCGCCATTGTAACGGGTGCGTTCAGTACATTTCCCGCGTTCCTCCCTACGGGTTATTTATGAACAGTCACTGAGCTATGTAATAATCTGAGGCGGGATTTAATTTCTCGGACTGATTTCACACTAGAGTGCGAGCGAGATGGAGGTATACGTAAAGGGGCAGGTTAGAGGAGTGCGGTGAATCGGACTCCTGAATCGTTAGCGGTTTCGGTAGACAGACCGTAATGGAAAATCGGATGTGAATTTATTTTCCCGGATCTTCTCTCGAGTAAATAAAGGGATTTGTGTGTTGCCATTAGATTTACTCTTTTTTGCTTGCCAGACCAAAGATTTGGTTGTGTTAATTGTTTTGTTTCAGTGCTCTTTTTTGCTTTTTGTTTGAAATTAATCCTAAAATACATGTTTTGAGTTTCCAACGTGTTGGTAATGAGACTATGCTGGGAGTTTGCATTGATATTTTGGCTGTTGAGAAAGATGATTAAACAGAAGAAATTTGTAGTATTGTGGGCATAGAAAACTTCTTGAAGGCTATTTTACAGCATATTTTATTATAAATAAGAAACAGTTACCTACTCGTTATGTAGCTGCTAACAACATTTTCTAAGTTTGCTTTGGCTTCCAGTTCTACAATTTATTTTTATCGTTCGTCATCTATCCCATCACATGATGACGATTGAGGCTCTGAATAAGTTCAAAAAGGAAATTATAGACAACCCATTTTAGTTTTCATTCTGCAAATTAACTTACCCAAAAACTTAAATATAAATGACAAATGTATTTATTTAAAATATAGTGTTACTCTAATTAGTCCGAAAATTCACAACCTTAGTTTCTTGTCATATAATTCCTTCTCCTCAAACTAAGAACCACTTAATCATTCCAAAACGTCTCCAACTATATCTAGTTTCATTACCAGCCTTAATTGTCCTATCCACCTTGCCAGCAACCTGTAAATCACAGCCAATTTACATAGACCTCCCAAATTGTACCATCCTCCCCTTAAAGTGCTATAAATGTTTGAAAGGAGAGGGGATGGGGGGAGCATTGTAAATTGGTTTTGCAGACTGTGGTGTAGAGTAATTAATCATGGTAAATACCCCATGACATGGTATGACAATAAGATTATAATATATGGTATTTGCTTTAATGTGAACGTAAGTGCTTATTACTAGACAGGTTTGTTTTGTTGGTCTGTCTTTGGTATATATTAAGTTAAATCATCAAGACGTTCTTAATATTTAAGTTGGAACATGTATTTTTCGGAGCTAATAAATTACGTCACTTTTCGTTAAACTGTACCGATAAGTGACGTCATACGAGATGTCATTCCGGTTACAATCTATCTGACGGACTAATTGGATTGTTTCAGTCAAATTGCCCAAATGCAATACACTATATTAATTGACGCTGCTGAAACTATCAAATAAGTTACTTAGTATACCATTTGGCCACATTCAAGAAAAAAACGTTGCTAAGTGAAGTTCTCAGTTTAGAAGAGAAATGATTTCTTTATTTAAACAGTACTGTTAGAACGTCGCTCTAAATAACATTCTTATTTCATAACCATACTTATAAACAGGCTTAATATTTTCACTTCATTTACCCAGTCTACCTGGAATACAAAGTAAATTAATTAATTAAAACTACCATTTTTAATCTTAGGTACATAAAAAAAACTATTGTAAACAAAACTATTCCAAACTGGCCACCAATTAATTGCAACCACAAATAAAGGGCAACAAAAAAATAAATACAATTAGAAATTGGAACACCCCATTAGCACACTTGTTCCTCCACTCGTTAGGCCAACACCATTTGTTTGCCGCAACGCGACCTAATCCCGGATTGTTCCCGGATAATCCCGGAATAAACCGGGATCACGAATCATGACACTATTGTTGTAAGTGTGAAACCGACACAAATAGGCCTACGGCTTACGCGGGCCCCTGTTGTAAACGATGGTGTTTGAAATGAAACGAATTTCAACCTTTAAGGTTTGTGATAAGGTTGTTTTTAGATTGTGTTTTAGGAGATTGCGGTGATGGTGCAATAGTGAATTCTTTTTTTCAAAATCTTGTTGTGAATTTCAATCAATTAGCAGCTCTATTTAATTTGAACTAAAGCCGATTTTCATATAACCAATAGCTGTAATTGAAACGTTTTGGCATACAAACATTTGTAAAAGTTCTTTTCAATGAGATATTATTTTGTAAACGCGTATTGTGCGTAGTTAATAACAAGATTATTATTTTGTACCCCATTTTGTATGTTGGTTCAAATATTGGCCGTATTTGCAAAATGATTCGTGAAGCTTGCTTAAAATTATTATAATTTGATCTACACCTCAACCTTTGTTTAGGTACTTTAAAGACCAAATGTTTACAATCTTTTGCTATTAATATTTTTTTCGCAGGTACTAAGAACTCTACAATCAAATGTAGTAGAGAATTTCTAAGATAATCATCCAATTTACAGGAATTGTGTCGCCTGAAAAACTGACAAAAAATATTTCTCACAATCTTATGGAGGCAAGAAATAAATTTTCAGGTAATTAATAGTAAAGAAATCGGTCAAATGCGATTATTGAGAATACAGTTTTGTTTTCCATAAAATTTAAGACCTAGTGATTTTTAATCTCGATTTTTTTTTTGCTATAGCGGCTACAGAAATAAGATAAATCCTCACGCAATCCTCACTCAAGCTATCGCTGTGCACGAATAGATGGACGGACAAGCCAGTCCGTCCATCCGTCCAGTTTTTTTTCTTTAGCCTATTTTGTACGATGCCTTCAGTGTTTCGAGGGCGACTCGCACCCGCTGCACACTACATTTATTCCCTATTAAATGATGTAACGGTTTACTCACGCGTATTTATCGGGGTAGCCCGACTAGTTTCGGACCCAACCGGAGTCCTTAATCATGAGCAGACGCGATACCCCGATAAATACGCGTGAGTAAACCGTTACATCATTTAATAATGAATCAGTCTCACGATAGTTATTATAAAAACATTTATTCCCACCTGACTTTTTAACATCTAAATTCTAAACAAACCATACAGATCATCAAACGCCCATACAAACCATTAAGAGCAACATAAAAGTTTAAGTAAATCGATGGCAATTCGAATAATGTTCAGTGCGAAATAAAAATAAATTTACATGGAGTTGTATGGTCGTGTATGGAATTGAATGGTCGTGTCGCAGTCGTGTCGGCTCGAGCGCGCCCTCGGGTGTCGTCAATGTATTGGTAATTATCGAACGGTTAGTGTTTGTTTGTATGACTTTTATAGCTCACGATACGGGGTGAGAGATGTTTTCTTTTTGTTTGTGGTGTAAAGGTAGACACCTGTATCTGTTAAAGTTAAGCGTGTCTATCTTATACACTCATCAACATCATCATCCTAGACCATCTATGTTGCGGTCTACTTCCAGTCTAACCGGATGCAGCTAAGTACCCTGGTAGGTACTTAGCTGCATCCGGTCCATGTTTTAGAAGTATACTATCTAGGTATTGATTTCTTCGAGAAAGTGGTGTTTATTAATTAAATGACTCCAGCAGTGGTTACACAAACGTTCATGTCACTACTTACCACAAAGGCTCAGAAATAGCTTGATGAATGGTAATCTCAATGATACTTATTAATTTAATACCTACCTACCTAATCACAAACAAATGCCTGTAGCACGGATTACGAAATAGTTACTACGTAACCTGTAGTAAGGAATGTTAAGTCGCGCTCAGCGACTTTTAGGTGGTGATTCACTCTGCTATCCCTGCAAATATGATAAGGTTTTAAGTATATGCACACTTTTCAGGAGGTATTTTCTGAAAATTCGTGTACCCTAAAAGTCCTTTTTTCCAAAGCTATAGGCTGTTGTCGTAAACGTGACTCGCGTTATGGGCCATAACATTTTAATGTCCGTTTGCATATTGGACAGTTGCATCGAATGCATGACCGCCTTACAGCCGTCATAACGTTCATGTTTTTAGACGAAGGTAACTTTAACGTGTTTAAGATATTAAATGTGAGAAGCACTTATGTATTTGAGGTAGTGTTTTTTTTTTATAAATAAGATTTTGATTGTGGACATGGAGTACAAAATGAACAATTAATATGTTGATTATGCAATCTGAAGTAAGTGAAGTATAATAACCGGCATAAAAACAGTTCGTTTGATATTTAATTAGTTTTATTTTTACATATTAGATACAATTTTGTGGGGATTCGTTCCATGTTTAATTAGTTTTTCATATATTAGATTAATCTATAATTTTAAGGATTTTCGTTTTTCTATCTGGAACTTAACTATTTAATCATTTACAATAAAGTATTTTATCATTATAAAAGTTACAGAACAATTTTACAGATTGTTTATATGGACAAAATTAATATTTAAGAAAATTTTCAAATTACAGTTACAGGTACCTATCATCTAAGTGTGTTATAGAAAATATGCATCCGTAGTGAAATAATCAAACAAAAACACGTACAAACCCCCAAAATATAAACAATTATTTTTTCTAGCTAATGGCATTTTAATTGGCAATAAAACCAGCATCTGCCAACCACAAATCAATGTTGGCAAATGTTGCCGGCAAGCAAAATCTCCCGTTCCTAGTAAATCTTCGTTAGTTACCGCTAGATGGCGTTGAGCACGCGATCTACGTATAAACGTGTTTGCCTCAGTTTGGCAATAAAATAAAACAATTAAGCTTTTGTTTTGTTTTTATTATTTTTTAAGTAGTTTAACTTTTAAGTTGGATTTTATCCGACTTAATTATGAGATGATGGTTTGAATGCAGCGCCTTATGAATAATTAAGAGCAATCTCGAATTTGTTTTAGTCTTTAAATTACTTATTTGGTATCTACACGTAGATTTTTGCTGGAAACAAACCGTTGATAATTCGAGTTTAATAATATTGTTTTAACAACAAAAACATGACAACAATATAAAACTAAAAAAGACCACCGAGCTAAACTTGATGAAGCTTATATAGAATCAAATATTAAGTATTTCAGGTTAATGAAAAAAGAATCTACAAAATTGGTTCATCTAGTCCAAAAGTACTGATGTAACAAACATATAAAAACAAAATACAGTCGAACTGATAAATCGTTACAAACTAAGTACGTTACTAAATTTTGGTTCTATTTCTATAAGTTCCTAATAAAAGGTATCATCTGCTCAACATAATTAAATTAAACTAGCTGTTGCCCGCGACTTCGTCCCCGTGGGTAGAAGATATAAGTTATGATTTATACCTGCCCTGTTTTTTTCACATTTTCCATTGTATCTTCGGTCCTATTAGTCGCAGTGTGATGGTTTATAGCCTAAAGCCTTCCTCGATGAATGGTCTATTCAACACAAAAAGAATTTTTCAATTTGGACCAGTAGTTCCCGAGATTAGCGCGTTCAAACAAACAAACAAACTCTTCAGCTTTATATATTAGTATAGATTAATGTTCAGGACAAAAATAGCCTAAAAAACTCCAAACCGTTTTAAAATATCACATCAGCCAGTAAATCAGCCAAGCATTGCATGTTCCGATGCAATGCGTTTCCCCAAGAGAATTTCCCGGATCAATTATTCGTGATAACTGCTAAGTCGGGACTCGAATAGGTAGCCTGCCGCCATGCGTCACAATTTGCACTCGATAATTACCGCAATGATATTAAAGTTTCAACTCGTCTGTCGGTGAATTGTCGAATTAACTGCCGTTGGAGTTGTATTGGTTAAATGTGGAAGGATGTATATGAATGAGTATTTAAGATGAACTAAATAACTAGTTATTAATGATATTTCTTTTTGCTTTAAATCAATTACTCGTCTAATTAACCTTCTTTATAAATTGTCTCACAAATTATGGCTGTATAGATGTAGTTAGGTAGAGTGTGTTTGCTGTGCCATATGCTGAGAGATTTTTTATTGTAGTTTGAGTAATATAATACTGCCGAAACAACTTTCAGCATACTACATGTATAAGTACTTAGATATTTGTACACATTCAGAAATATAATAAAACCAAATCACTAAAAAACTCGACAGCAATAAATAATAAATTCAGAAAAAACCGTAGACCAAGAAAATTCAGCAGAACATAGGTACCAAAGTACATTCAGGGGAAATACGATAAAAATACACCATTTGAATACCAAGTACCTCTCGCTGTACGAATGATTGATCCTATATAACTCTGACGTGATGTCGCATAAAATATTGACGCTTTTTCTCGTAAAAATATCCCTTTTTCAAATACTCTCCAATGACCAGGAAAGCTTTTTGCATAATTCTGGTGGATCGTAGTCGTAGCACCTTGATTCTGAAGAAATATTTGATGTATTTTCAGTCAGTATTTTTGAGTTTTTTTATTTTTTGTTCTGTTGTTTGAAGAGTGGAATTATATATCTTCAATGATAACAATTAAACATAGATTAAGCGTATTTTTTGTGCTTTTGTAACAATTAAAAATCAAAGCATATTTTGACCATAATCTATTCGTGCTATGACTTTTATATCAAAGTATCTTAAATGTATTGATCCGGCATCATGTTGCAGTCATAATTATATCAGGCGTTCAAAGATTTGACATATAATTTTTCAATGGAGCTTTTAATTATATTACACGATAAATAAGTGCATGTACCTAAATGATGTCTTATATTGTAAAAGCAATACTACTTCGCACTTGAGCTATGTAGGTGTGGACGGTACGGGGCGTTCTCAACCCATAGCCTGTATAATGAGCTGCCACCATCTTTAATGTTTGCATCATTTGATGGCTTGTGAGGAGCTGTTCAAGCACCATGATTACACTCTCAGATTGTTTAAGACGTAGTCGAGACTCCAGATACAAAAATACCTACATGAATAATGTAAAGCTAAGTTTCTGTAATTTCTGCATACCCCTTTAGCAACTCGCCCGATACTAGTACACATATGAAAAGTGATTACTGCCGTAAAACATACCGTTTTACGTCGCCATAAATATGACAAAGTAAACCTTGGTATAATTTACGATGGCAATACAACACTAAGTGATAGAGATATAAAATTTATCTACGTCTCCGCGTCACCCGATATTATTACGATATTAAACCGAGAATCAAATGGGATAGGACGAGAATTGAATTATGGACACTTTAGATCGACTGTCGTGGGGAAGGGTTAACTCACTTGTAATGTCAATTCAGAATGTCTTTAGGGAATCGAAACCTCTTTTTAAATTTCAGAAGAAAGGTAAGGAGTTCGATTAAAGCAGGTTTTATGATTAATTCTTTTCTATCTTCAATAATAATGTTGGAACGTTTTGATTGTCCTTCCCTCACAATGTTCACAATCCATTCACAATGCTTTACACTATAGAGTATTTGATTAAGAAAACTGATATAAAAGATAAATTAAAAAAAATCAATACGTATTTTTTTTCATTTTTTATAACAATTACCATTGCGAAGATTAAACGAATCCAAATGGTAAAACGCTTGAAGTTAAAGACTAATAATGTCACTTGTCTTTAAAAAGATTTTAGTTAAGGAACGAAATTTTAACATACTAATAATGCAATAAAGGAACAATAATTTATCTGAAGTTTTTTGGCTATATATAAACAAAATTTGAGGCGACTCTATCCAACGACTATTTCATTATTACCGTAACTGACCGCAAAAAAAAACCCTCTTTATACACACTCATGTACACCCACAAATTACCACGTAGGTATCATCTTCCCCCATTTTTCTAGAACATTCCTTTCCCTTCCACGTATGGGGGGTAATAAAACTCTAAAAGTCTTCCTCTCCAGCCAATATATCGTCGCACAATACACGCACGCCACTCAATACAGACATTTCCATCAGCAAGTTATTTGAATGCTGCAGATCCCCCATCTGTAATTGATTCGTAGTCTGCTCTTTGAATTTCAATTTGAACGATTAAATTGATATAAGAGTCGTGGATATGTATTGTACGTGAGGAGGGGAAACAAATCGTTGTGTTTGGGGGGTAAGGTTACCATCGGTAAGGTTTGGTGAGGTATTGAGATGTCATCGTTGAGAGCTTAGATAATTTAGTTAAATGCTAGGTGTTGTCAACGCCTCCGCTTGGTATAAATCGAAAATGATCCCCCGGGAACACATAATCGGAATTAAAACTATCGTATTTGGTCATCCAGCCTAAAATCTTTTGCGTACCAAAATTTTGTCCAAATCGGTTCCTTAAGTTTTTGCGTGTAAGAGTGACAAACATCAACTCATACGACTTACAAAATTTTCGCGTTAATAATATTAATAGGACTAGCTGATTTCAGCAGGTTTATCCACCTTCTTCCGTTCATTTTCTTAGTCTATTTTGAAATACTTAATACAACCAAATTCCTGCAAAAGAGTACCCCGACTCCGTAAGAAATACAATAAAATTCCTATCACCTACCAAGACATACACTACTCAGATCAAATGACAATCCATCCACGGCTCATTGGTCAACCCTAAACTCCTATTGGACATGAAACCAACAGACAGGGTTTCAATTTTCAATACATATTTGCGTATCGTTAACCGCCGCCGTCACACAAATGAGAATTGGCAACAAAAGTACCATTATGTAAATAGGAAGATTACTTAGATCTTGCAAGCCTCGCAACAGGATATTATAATGGCCTCTGAGCCGTTCTGATGCGATTGGACCGGTGTAAGGGCGCGTAACTCAATACGCAACTTGGACGCCCCTAGTGGGTTGTAGGGCTGGGGTGGTAGCGGTGATGTCGATGAAATAAGATGTCTTTAAAGTTACGTATTTGTTTTTTAAACGAGTGACGTTAAAGGTTAAAGAAATGATAGGATGCATTGAGTCTTGAGTGATGACTAGATTGATTTTTGTCGCGATGCATTTGGGTGTCGTTGTTATCACAGTGAAACGCTTTATTTTACAGTATTTAATAATCTTGATAGCTGTTTTAATATCAGGGCACCTGACACCATTTGTTTAAATTTATATTATTGCAATGGAAGAACCCAGACGGTGTACTTCTACATCAACTTTCTTACTTTCAGAAGTGACAGTTTAACTTAATGTTCTACCGCTGACACTCAAAATAAAGATAACACTATAAAAGATATATTCAAGAGCGATAGTTTTCCTCCTCTTTTTGAAATTTTTAAGCGTAATGTAGAGACAATAAACATCGTTAATTGCCTTCCCATTTTATCGATATTGAAATAAACTCACCCCATCCCTAACCATCTTGAAACTCCCGAAAACTCTAACCGGATTCGACGTCTCCTAAGCGACAGTTTTAAAGTATCGTCCTAACTCGATTCGGATGAAACTCGGGATCTTTATGTAAATTGTAACAACTCAAGTCTGTGGGAGTTTCGTAGCCATGTATCGGTATTGCAGATTGGTTTGGGTGTTTGTTCGTTGATGACTTTTTTGTGTGTGGGGAAGTTTTGGTGTGAAATTTTGTGAGAAATAATGTTGGAAAAGATCATCATCATCATCGGCCTAGCCTTTTCCCAACTATGTTGGGGTCGGCTACCAGTCTAACCGGTTTCAGCTGAGTACCTGTGTTTTACAAGGAGCGACTGCCTATCTGACCTCCTCAACCCAGTTACCTGGGCAACACGACACCCCTTGGTTAGACTGGCTGTCAGACTTTTTCAAGCTTCTGACTGCCACCGAAAACCACGTGCCTTCCGAACTTCCGATTTACGACTTCAATGGTTTTTATTTTAATTTTTTGTTTTGCACGAACAAAGTCGGGCTCTCCCACTAGTATAGCAGTTACCGGCAGCTTGATAACGTATCGGTGTAGGATCGATGTCGTGACGTGCTTCTAAATGCCGTCTGCTTCACTTGTAAATACTGTTTTAAATATACTTATGTTCTTTTGTATAGATATTGTTTTATTTTTGAAAAAAGGTTATTTTTATGTCGAGGAGTTTTCTAGATATATGTACTTCGATCTGTCGGATTTGTAAGTGCAGAGTGTTTTTTAAGTGTGTAATTAATGAAAAATTTAATTAAATTAACTTTCACTTGTTGTTATTTTAGACTTGTTTCGTCTAAATCCATTCAGTGGTTTTTGCGTGAAAGAGGAACAAACATCCATACATACAAAATCTGCGTTTATAATATTAGCACTATATACATTACAAGCTGTTGCCCGCGACTTCGTCCCCGTGGGTAGAAGACATACTTAAGTTATAATTTATACCTGCCCTGTTTTTTTCACATTTTCCATTGTATCTTCGCTCCTATTAGTCGCAGCGTGATGGTTTATAGCCTAAAGCCTTTCTCGATGAATGGTCTATTCAACACAAAAATAATTTTTCAATTTGAACCAGTAGTTCCTGAGATTAGCACGTTCAAACAAACAAACTCTTCAGCTTTATATATTATTAAGTATAGATTAGCACATTTAGCACTACCAGAAAGATATCTGTGTAATGTCAAAATGTGTCCAGTATCCTGTTTTTCATCTATATGTTTTGAAAATAATTGTTCTTTTTAAGTTAAAAAAATAAGGAGCTATGCTAGCACCATAAAATCATCGCATCATTTAAATTTGCCAATTTCCAAATATGTATATATTACTTAATGACCAACCAGAGCATCGAACCCATTACCGATCTAACATACATCACAATAGTTTTTTTCATTCGAGCTTTGAATATAAATACAAAAGACTTCCAGACACCTCTACCTTCAAACTTACAAACAAAAAACAACTCTACACCATTAAAATAAAACCTAAATTCGTATACACACAACGAGCCAACCACTGCTAAGAAGAAACGTATGTTATTTTGAGTGGAATAAGAATATCTATCTATAAATTGCAATGTTCGAAATTGATAATCGACATCACATTCAAATTTCAACCCTATAACTTACTTGTCAAAGTCCAATTTCGCGTGTAATCATTCTAAAGCAGATTCAAATTTCAACACTATCTCTTAGTAAATAAGGTGGAGTTTCGTCTGCAGTTATTATAAAGCAGGTGTCACACTGCGGTCCCAAACATGTTGCAATTTGAATAAATTTGATCGTGTGTGCCAAGCCGTGTGGGGTTGGAATGATATTGGAAAGTGATATTGGTGATGAAATTGCCAACCGCTGCGGATTATCAAGCGGCGTTGAAAATGACTTTATTTTATGGTTTTATCACGTTTCGTGGGATTGGTAGGTTACATAAGTACTAAGGGTATATGTATAATGTGGCATATCGCGAGATATAGGTAAGTAGCTCAGGAATATAAAAAAAAACTTAGTTCCGTAGGCAAAGGGAACCCTATAATTAACGCTACACCGTCTGATCTTTTGTCTGTACGTCTACAACAAGGCTGTATTCACGAACTTTAAAAAAATTTAATATGTAGCTATAAATCGATAAAAAATTGAGGTTAAGCAACGCTCCGTGCGGTCATGAATTTGATGGGTGACCACTTTTTTGTATATTAGTCTTTCTTTTGACTATTTGTGCGAAACGGTATCGCTATTGTACCGTACGCAAGGTTTGTCGCATGTCGTTTAAGGAATTTTGGCTCAGAATATTGTAAAGTTGCAATTCGTTAGAAGATTCTGCACTAAGAACTAAAAAAAGAGCATTTATTTATGTATTAAAGTACTTACATTGTAATATAATTTACATTGTTAATAATAACGCTAAACATGAATTAATTGTAATTATGCATTGCTTATGATAAAATGTTAGGGACCAAAGTTCAATTGTGATAATGTAGAATAATTTTAGATAAGTTAAATATTTTTAAATAATTTATTCTAACAATTAGTGTAAGAACGAAATTCTAATATTAACAATTAACTTAAACATATGGCTTTATTTAATCTTTAAGCAATTTGATTTTTAGTAATTATCATATCGTACGATTATTTGTATGTTGACCTTCTTTCTTTTTGACAGTAACTGTAAAAAAACAGTACTTAAAAATAAATAACTTTTATCGTTAACATAACGTAAACTAACATTAATAAAGCAATAAAAATGTAAATGAAATTAATGCTTTAAAAAAACCTTGTACATAAATAAATACCGAATTTATTGATAAAAACATGTATATAATCATACCAATATATTATAAAAATGTACCAGGTTCCACCGAGATTTGAACTCGGATCGCTGGATTCAAAGTCCAGAGTGCTAACCATTACACCATGGAACCGTTGAAGAGGCGCGCGAAATAGCGCTTCCCTATCACCGGCACTATCTATGTGTGACATCATCAATTCTTTTTGTATGATTCATGCGATAATCAACTTTATAGTCAATGTCTTAGTATTTATTTTGTCATGATATGTAAATAAGAATTGTTTTAGATCGTGAGGTGATTGGCCTTTACGAACTTGTACAAGTTTGCGTAGAGTTCTGGAAAGTACTGAATCGTGTTTATGTTGAGTACAATATTAAAAATAAAAGAATTTGATTCCAATTATTATTAAAGAAAATGTTTAGTTTACCTTATAGAAGTAGGTAATATGTGGTATGTCAATGTAGCTCTACATATCAAAATGTAGAGTCACTCTCATCAATTTAAGATTCAAAAGGCAAAAGTAACTGAGTATTTTAGAGTTCTCACATTTTTCGCTTAAACGGCTGAACCAGTGTTGATGAAATGTGATAAGGAGGAAGCTAAAACTGCGTTAACCTTGGATTAGCTCATTCAGCAGTAAAAATGTAAAAACCCTCGTGGGTTGAGCATATTTGGTTTAAAATATAATTATCAAAATTTTCATGACTTAAAACATTATAACACCAATATAAAAGCCTATAGGTGATTTCTAGTTATTTTAATCCTGCATTATCTCTGCCTACCCACATAAACTCACAAAAAACCTTAACCTCCTTAATAAAACAACAAAGGACGGAGATTATTTTTATTACAAAAGAAAATCCGTTTACCGTATTTTTTGTTTGAAATAATAATTCTACAAATCCAACAGGGCCGCACTTGGGCGCAAATCTTCACAATCTCGCGAACAATCATTGTCCGCATCAATTATTCACAATACTGATTGCGTCCGAGGCGCATGTGGATAGTACTGAATTATATATGATGCTGACCTAGACAGGGACGGACTTGGGCTGTGTGTTTGTTGCTTATTGTTTTAGGTTAAATGTTGTGGCTTTTGAGATGAGACTCAAAGCAGAGTTGTTAATACCAGACAGAAAAAGCTTTTACGGCTCTATACATATACAAATACAAAGTATCGTAAAAATGATTAAGATATGAGTCTTCATTTTTAGCTGACAGTTGTGATTATGTCTGACAATAAATAAATAAGAAAAAATAGCACTTTAATATTATCAAAATGGCTAAAATCCTGTTTTTTATCTAGCATGTAAGAAAACACTGTTTATATCAAAGCATGATACTTATCAGGAGCTATTTGAAAGGGAAATGCAATATATTTAAAAATTCGTTAAAAAGATCAGGTTCCACCGAGATTTGAACTCGGATCGCTGGATTCAAAGTCCAGAGTGCTAACCATTACACCATGGAACCGATTGATAATATTGACTTAATTGGTGTAAGCATTGATAACTAGACCTAACAATGTAATTAATTATTATCATAATAATGTGCTTAAACAGGTTTTGCATAATTGTAATTACTATTAGTCATTAGCACATAATTAGAAATTAGTTTTCATACTAATACTTGTCTGCTCTTTTTACAAACGTCTTTAATTTCTGCAAATTAGGAATTTTGGGAAATTCGCGTTAAGTTTAGAAAGTCATCAGTTTTTTTTGTTTAGTAAAACTTACACAACTTAATAATATATACATAAGTAGTGAATAATTGGAAATAAACTATTTCCAAAATACTCTGACTTAATGATACTGATTATAACAGAAATATCATTATTATAAGCCTTGTAGCAACAAATATCTCTTTTCCTTTATTAAGCTATCGGTGTTCTACAAAATCTCCAAAAAATTCAAATCAAATAATTAAAATATATCATTATATTGTCCTACCGAACCCTGAATCCGCCCCTGTACAACAACGGTCTATCTCCAGCGTCCCAGTGCGTGTTAACAGGCGTTTAGAGTCCGCCTCCACCCACGGGACCTTCCCGGTTTACTACAAATCTAACGTTTTTGTAGAACTTAATCAAATATGGTACAGCTTTTGTACAAGAGGAACATTCTGGAGAAATATTTTTGTTTTATTTTTTTTCTTGTTTATTTGGATGTTGTACCCAAATTCTTTTGTCCTTAGATACCTCAGTGATTTATAAAATTTACTTGATTTTCTATGGTTATTCTAGTTTCGATAGAATGTGTTTGTAATTTCCTGCTAATTAGCAATCAATAAATTTTATGTTAATAAGGCTGGTTCCATGTGGCCTAGGATGGAGAATCGTGGAAGGATTCCTATCGAGGCCTTTGCCCAGCAGTGGTTTATATAAAAAGCGTGATATTTGGAAGATTCAAAAGTGGGATATATATTAAATTCAAATTAACAAAGTAGTAAATAAAACAAATTTTATTTTGCTCTAAATGCATACATCCAAGTGTACTATAACTATGTATAAGTATTCAAGTATCTTTAAGTATAACTTATACCTTATACATACAAATATACATATAAGACATGCATGCATACTCAGTTTTATTGCTTTAAGGGCAGCCCTAACAATTAAGTTGCATGTATTAAAAAATTAACTCAGCCTTCCGTAAAACCGTAATCCTCATAATCGTATTTAATGGTCATGAAGCAAAACTGTTACCTTTTAATTTGTTTAAACTTCTTTGTAAACGTGGTGTTAAATAAACTAAATAAAAAATGGAGGTCAAAAGGTAGACCAAATAACACCAACATTAAGACTCAAAACCGCTTCTATTCCAATTCCATAAGGTCGAATTTCCCAAATCATGGTACCTATTACACGAAGGTTTACAGTACTAATAATAAAAAACGTTCGATACCATTAGGTTAATGATCAATCGATCATAACTGCGCAAACATTGATGGAACAAACACACACGCCATGGAATCGGGTGGCGTTTAATTGGATTAATTTACGTTGTGTGACATTTAGTAAATATATAGGTATTGTTAGGGATCATCAATCTGATGTCTGATGATCGAAAACAATTAAATCATACCTATACTCCATTCGATTAAGGAATAAGCGGAACCCATACATAATATTAAAAATGTCCTCATTATATCTGGTGGGGATGGAATCTATCAAGTTACTGAAAAAAAAACTTGGTGCGTCTTTTTGAGAAACAACGACCAACTTGAAACAATAAAGATTACCACAATTTTCACAAAAAAAACCGACTTCAAATGAAATGGTGATAATGGGACCACACGGGAAGCACAAGCTTTCAAATAAAAAAATAATCATGAAAATCGGTTCACCCAATCGCAAGCTACGAGGTAACAAACATAAAAAAATACAGTCGAATTGAGAACCTCCTCCTTTTTTTGAAGTCGGTTAAAAATAAATATAAGCAATACAACAGTCCTTTGTTTATTCCATATACAATGTGCTTACAATAAAAAAAACACATGGTCTAAGAGCCCGTGGACCCCAGACCTACGTTATTATATAAAACTGGCTGGCACCTTTAGTACCGTTTATCTGCCAAAGCTACCATGACCCAAACTCCATTCTCGACCATTGTTCTTACCTATGTTGGGAGCATCCGCTGATAAGCTTTCAGCTTTTATAAAATACCGTAAGTCTGGGGTCCATGGGCTCTTACTGTAACCAAGTTTACCCTTTTTAACTTTTTTAATGTCATTACATTCATAGAGATAATGAAATGTGAAATTGTAGAGCAGTACATGAAAACAGCCATGAAAACGTCAAAAATCAATTATGATTATGTAATAAATTATTTCGTTATACAAAATAATTCGCTAAAATGTAATTCAGCAGCTGCAAATACCACTTCACAAAAAAACACTTTATTTTTTTATTATTTATTTAATATCTAGCAGATTAGACAGTTTCCAAAAACGTATTCTAAAATTTCAAAATTTAATCTTACTCTCATTTGCATCCCCAACAGAGTACCTATCCCATCTAATTTATTATAACTCTCTTAATAAACCTGACAGTTTCGACGTCATTCCGTAACTAAAGAAGTGTGTCTCAATATTAAATCTCCCATCCAAAGATAATGGAGAGATACAATTAAGATCACTGTTACCATCTCAACATATTTGCATAATTATTGCGATAGGCTTTTGTTTTTGAAATTGAGAAGCTCTCGCGTCAAAAAGATGAATTTAGATGTAGCCATACTCCTTTCTGTTTAGGTAGTTAGAAAAAGGTTAGCAATGTTTGTTGTGTCTTGGTGTTTAACTTTTGTAAGTACTTGAACTAATGGTAGGTGACGGTTAGATCGTATTTTGCATGATATGATTAGAATGCTTGAAAAATTGTTGATAGAAGAACAAAGGTATTAAGCAATTTGAAACTTATCAGTATTCAATATTTGTCAGTTGGTGGTAACGTTAAAGAAGTTAATTTGACACCTTTAGAAAATCATTGAGCAAAGTTACGCAATGAGACTTTACGGTGCTATTACTTTAGTGCCATTTAGCCCTGCAAAAATGTTATTATCATTCGTAACCGAATGATAATAATAGTAATATACTCGTATATGATAAATCAATGTTTTCCTTCACTTCTAGGAGAAAGCGATAAATACTTTATAACACGCATATGGATCGGAAAAGTAGTGTAAAATTTTGAAATGGCACTTTAAGGACTCCCATTTCTGGTTCGTCTGTCCGTCTTTTAATGAACAAGACTTCCATTAATGATTAAAAGGCCTGTCTCCATCTTATAACAAACAATACAACTGGGTTGTAACAGAAGACTGATAGGCCACAAAGGTGTACAGCAGGCCTGTGCCAAGCTTATCTTCAATTTTGGTTTTATAAAAGTTGTTATAGTGATATTATGTGCGAAAATTTCGGTTCGATTGAGTAGTTGTTATTGAATGCATGGATAGCCCGGTGGTATTGGTTTCCACGCCAAACCCAGAGTGCCACGCGTCGCGGTTTCAATCCACGCATCGTGAACCACGTTCTGAGTCTGGGTGAACATATTAGTTTAATACATTGTACTGGAGTTTAAAGTTGAGAATAAGGGATTTGTGTTACAAGTTTATCGCTTCTCGGCCTTTTGGCTAAGATCAAAGTGTAATATTACAGGGTATGGTAACACTACACTTAGCAAAAATCATGTGACGTGCACATGATCGATTATTAGCCTTCCGTTTAAGCAATCATAGTAGATTTCCGGTTACACTGGGAGCCGACCCCAACATAATTGATCGTAGATCTATAAACGTACCTACTTTTGATTAGGAACAGATAAGTATAAACTCTTGTTTTGGTTTGTCAGGGGAATCCTCAAGGAAATCCACTTCCTCAGGGAAGAAAGCGGGTAGTGTCAGACTCTTGCTGACAAAACCGAAACAGCCGTGCGATATCTCCCACGTTTTGACGGTGTATGGCAATGCATAGCAGTTTATCATGCACGGACCGCGTGGGAAAATAATATGGTAATTGGTAAGTTTAATGGTATCTTTGGAAGGAAACAAAGAGACAAAAGAAAAACAAAGTTGTATACATCATCATAGTTTTATTGAAGTGACATTTTCTTATGATAATAATAACTCGTAAATACGACCTTATGATTGCACATTTTTCTTTGGGATCGTTAACATAACTAGTTTAAAATCGATTTATACAATATTTACATAATAATATACGATTAAATTTAAAATTTTGACAAATTTAGGTTAGAATACGTTTTAAATATTTATTTACAAATCAAAAACAAATTTTACATCCAACGACATGAATACAATTTTAAATGTGGAACATTTTTTTTTCTCGAGCGTGCTTATGGCTTTGAATTATGACGTTTTATTTTTAAACCTATTTATCTATTCCGTATATTCTTATAATTATTTGTTTGTTTGTTTTATTAAAATAAATTGGAATTACATTTTAATGTAAATAAAATTGCATCACAAATAAATTTTACATTGAACTGTATGGCTTTCTGAGCTTAGCAAAATAACAGATAAAATATTGAAAAAAATGGAATGCTGTCATTTGTCTTTAAATCAAAATTATAATATAATAATTATAGGTATTATGATCATATAATTATGATGCTTAGTGAAATTGGAAAAAGATTTATTTAGGATATTATTGTAGTGGCTATATTTAATACGTAAGCTAAATTCTGTATAAAGTGCCCAAGAAAAATAAGATGTACCTACTCAAGTGTATATTTAAAGATGCAATTAATATAAATCTAAGTGCGTTTACATAAGATTACAGCCATAAAAATAGACAACATTTTTTGTACATTTTAAACTAACACTTAAGGACTAAATCAGCTAAATATTTTACATAATTCGATTTCACTTTGATACATTAAAAATATTTATAATATATGAATATGATATTGATATGCGAGTATTTGTCTACTAGTATAATAATATTCTAATGAAAACTGACTATTATACAATCTACTATTTGGTTAAAAAAAAACTAGGAATGATACTTTGGTACTACCTATTATTTTTATTTGTAACAGTTGCCATATTCATACTAGCTAGTATTCCAATTTAAAATTGGAATGTAGTTGCGTTCATCGGTGGTTTTTATTTATTCGGAATGGTGATATCAAATCTATTAATTATAATTAGTGGAATATAGATTAATTGTAAATAAAGTCATTGCTTAAAATTAATCGGTGTCACCAATACGGTATGGTCTACCACCACCTCCTAAAGAAAGACTATGTGGAAAAGGGACGCCGCTATAAGTCTTGTATAGCTCTGTCTCGCTTCCACAATAATAAAACTCTTACTAGAAGACGAGATAGCCCCTAGTGTCGCGTGTTTAATAACGATTATAGTTCGTTTTAAAGTAAAATAAATGTTTTTTTTTGTGTGGCAACACCGAAATATTTCGTATTATTATGAAAAATACTTTGGAATGATTCTATCAGTCCATTAAATATTAGGTGCCTAAACTAACAATATTTGAATTAATTGTGCTCTTTGGATGTTTCTAGCAAATAATTTGTCTGTGTTGCAGTTTAATAGTCAAAATCTCATTTATAAAAAATATTTAACAAAAAAAGTTTTGATAAACCTAAAAAGTATTCCTTAACAAACTCAATTCATCAATTTTTATTTACAATTACGTTAATTTTTCACACATGCAACACAAAACAATCACTTAGGTGTCATTTTATTTCTTTGAGATCAAAACACTCACAATAACAAAGCGTTTACCTATAATATTTAATTTTACCTACATTTTTGGTTGTGGTAACATTAATGTCGTAGGTCTTTTATACTAGGTTAATATTAAGCCTAAACACAATCAAATATTGCGCTGGTGAATAGTTTATACAATTTCAAATTCGTTGTAAATAAATAACAAAAAAATAATTAAAAATGATCTACTTTGAGTATTACCAAAAAAAGAAATGACCTGTTCCAAAATATAACAGTTACTTTTAACTTCACCACCGCAATATAACAGATATTCCCAATACCCATACAACCTATTATCAACCTGTTACTTTCGTCGGAGCCTCAACGCCAGCTTGGGGGCGCGAAGGCAGTTGAAGTTCAGGAGGGCAAGGGCTGAAGTGGAGGGACCGCGGTGCTCATGTGAGCCCTGTAGTCGTGCTGACGTATGTCGGGGTGCGGGGGACGGAGATCTGGTGGCAAAGAAGATTCATTTTAGTATATTGACTTGGACAAAAATATTTGGAAGGAAAGTAGGAGAGTAAAAAGTCTTGGAACTGTAGAGGAATGGCTAGAAATTAATATATTAAAATGTAGTTTTGAACTCCTTATTTAAGGCCACAGATTAAAAATTAGTTGCGGGTGAATATTTAAACGTTTAATGATAGTTTTCGTACAAAAATAAATTTGTTTTCTTGCCACTTACGTCTTTTTAACGTAGTTAAGTGGATATGATACATTTTCTTTAACATACTTCTTTTAGACCAGAATATTCACTTTACTAATGTACAGAGACAGCAAAAGAGACGATAACCACTATCCGCAAAATAAATCGTAATCGAACTCACCTATCCGATGGTCAGCAACAGCATGCATATCCGCATGCATGCCATGCACATCGGTGTGCGGCTGCATATGCGGCTGCGGGGGCCTCAGGTCTGCATGCTGTGTCTCCTTATGCCGCCGTAAGTCCACCTTGCGCTGGAAGGCTCTACCACACAGCTCGCAGGCAAACGGCTTGAAGCCAGTGTGTTTTCGAGAGTGAGTGATCAGGTTTGAGCTCTGGCTAAAGGCTTTTCCGCAGACCTGGCATTTGTGGGGTTTTTCGCCTGTGGACAAGAGAAAAAATGTTGGTCAAAACTTTGGTGACAATGTTGGCTATGATCCGATCCTCAGTAAATATTCTTGTGTCCAATTGTACGAAAACTACAGTTTAAAAGGAGATAAGTAGATCTAAAGACAGATTTCTAAACGCTTATTCAATTTGATCTTCATATTTAAAGTACAAAATACCATGATTTAGTTAGATTTGAAATTGACCGGGGTTTAGTATAACTACTCATATATACCAGATTGCCAAAAGTAGTTTCAAAACAGTTTTCCGTTTAAAATTTGTCGTAAATGATCTCCTAACCAGTCTAACGTCTAACCTTACGTTTATAAAGATATACCGTAAGTTTATACAGGAAAACCCGTGTTAAAAACAAGCTTGATCTGGGTAATCGTGGCGCGTTTCCGATGGTAATCCGCGCCACATCCGCGCTATCGATCCGCTGTGACGCGCGACCCTGCTTTGTTAGGGTTGTCGGGGACGCAATTGTTTTATTCTCATTTATTGATTTGGCTAACATACAATTAATGTTCAAGTCATTTAGGAATTAAATAAGATTGCAGTTCATATTTAACTTATTTCGTCATAAGATAAACTGAAATCCGGATTCCGCATCCGTCATGACAAGTCAATAATGGGAGCGATATCTTATCGTTTGAAAAAGGTAATTTAAACTAAAATTATTCTTTAGATAATAAACAATTTTTGTAAAACATGATTCTCATTATGTAATAACCTTTTGCTGTCTAAAAGTCATCAAAACGACCTTTCAGTTTAATTTACAAAAGGGACTTGAATTACAATGAAAACATTTCAATGGAATTTCGTTGACAAGCTTAATAACAAAAACAATGTCATAACAAGTGAAACATAATATTTTTCTATATAAAAACAACTTCAACTTTCCATTACACAGCTTATTTCATTTTAATAAAATATAATAATAAAAATATGAACTTCTCGAGTGCCAGCCCTAACGTTTCCGTGTTAATAAACCTTTGCGGAATCTGTTCGCAGTTTTATCTCTACTGTGTAATACATATAGGATTTATAGAGAGGCAACCCTACTGATATATCTGTATAGATCGGTAAGTGGTGCAGACCTGTTCTGTACATTATGGGAAACAGATGGTGAACTAGCGAGTAAAAGGTGACGTTATTTTGACTTTTAGTTTGTCTTCTAACTATTGGTGTCTATATCCTATTTATCGACGGAGTCGTCTCCTAGAATTAGGACAAAATCTTCCCAAAAGTCAATTCGTCCTCAAAACGGCCGTAATTGTATTTAGGACTAGATTTACTAGACTTGTTCAATACGTTTCACCGAGTTTGGTTGGGTCCGAAACTAGCCGGGCTATCTCGATTTTATATCAGAACTCTGAGTGAGCTATTAGTAAATTTTTACGATCTGGTTCAAAATAAAATGTTTAGGAAGCATTGGAAATCTCGTCTTTTCTATATAGATAAGGCATGAGTTAGCGTTGATCGTCTGCTTGTCTGGTTGGTTGGTCTCTCTTTGTTGAGTCCATTTTAAAAGTTTCTTATCCTTTATCTATCGTCAGGGATATCAACTTTTGACCAATCCTCGATTATGACTAACCAACACACAAAATAGGAACAATTTAGATTTTCCTTTTTCCTTCAATTATCCTCTTAAATATTCTTAACAGCTTATAAGAAAAGAGATGGCATCAATGCCCATTAATTGCACATTTTAAACATGTCTTATGACATACAAACTTGTATAACAACTATAACCCTTATCTCCAAATTATAAGGTCCATATTCCCTTAACATTAAATTTACAGCACTCTTAATACTTGTTCGTATTTTCCAGTTATTTCTTTACATTGTACGTAATCTGTGAGTTTTCACATTAGGGATTCGGACCGTACCTTTCTCGGACAACGATTTGCTATCCAGCACTCGGCACGTTGAAAGCGGTTGGGAAAGATTCCGTTTTATATTTGTGTTATAACGCTGTTATTGATGATGTGTTTGGTATTAAGGTTGTGTGTTCGTTTGTTGTTTTTTGAGGCAGGAAGAAAATTGTTTGTGAGAAGAGCGACAATTTTTTTTGTGTATTTCTCAAAATCGTTACTTTTAATAGGGCTGGTTGT
This sequence comes from Trichoplusia ni, assembly GCF_003590095.1. Lineage (NCBI taxonomy): Eukaryota > Metazoa > Arthropoda > Insecta > Lepidoptera > Noctuidae > Trichoplusia > Trichoplusia ni. The sequence continues at coordinate 1,910,733 of NC_039492.1, forward strand.
CTTCATTTACATGAGTATATATTAGTAGTGCTAGAGTAACTGTCTAATCCGTCTGTTACGAATTCATATCTAAAATATTAAATAATAATTTTAAGTCGTATTTTTACGACCTTGACAACTATTGCTTAACCCCGTAGTATTAGTTGTAAGTTATAGCGGCAAGAAAATATATCTCCTCTGAAAATTTCAACCTTCAAACTATTGCGGTTCATGAAAAACAGCCTGGTGACTGACAAACTGACAGACAGGCAGCGGCACCTTTGTAATACTATTCCTCTTTACCGTGGATACGGACTACTAAAAACGATCTATCATTCTTTTAAAGCTAGTATAAATACATGAAAATGTACAAATAAAGCCTTATTTCTATCTAGATCTTAACAAATATGAAACCGTCATTACGTATCGTGATTCCAGAGACTCGAGAATTTAATATCCCTTTGTTCGTTAGCTTTTGTCCTATAAAAGCTATGTCAATTGTCCATACGTTCACATAAGGAAAATATTTCTTTAATGGAAATAAGTAAAACTGGATCATTTTCTTTTAATTTAATATTTCCTATCGTTGTAATCATTGAAAGAGGAAGCCGGTGTGTTAATCTAGCTTGTCAATTCATGAAAAATATAATCAAAATGGGTCTAGGCGTTTGAGCGTAAAAGTAACAAATACACCCACACGCTAAGCCTTCGTATTTTTATATCAATGTTCGATGTATGTTTTCCACTTTACAATATATGGCAGTATTATTTATGTGATTAGATATGTATAATATGACGACGCAGATAATAAAAACATCTGTCTACTCTACATGATACATGAACAAACTATAAAACTATGTATGCAAATTGACTCGGACTACTTCGAATTAAAACCTATGTACTAAAGCCATTACAGTACCTAACGTGATCATTCAAAACGATATCTTAAGACGGTATAATAAAACTCTTTTTCAAATGCACTATATAAACAACATAAAGTGGGAGTAATGAATTATCCACTAATATATAGGTAGGTGGGTATATAACACAAGCGACTTCGGTCGTCGCGACAAAACAAATGAACGTCTCGAAAACATAACCACACCTTCGATAGCAAATCACGGCAGGCCATCGATACCTAACTGTAGGACCGAAAAAGGGCCAGTTCGTCAATCAAGGGTGTGGAGAGCGACTTCATTAGAGCGAGCGAGAAGCTGTGCGCTCTCTCTCTGGCCGCTGTCGCGACGGCAGAGCAATTTATAACCGTCGTGCCATTGGGCCGTGATTGCGGCAGCTCCACCCCGCGTCGCGTAGCAACGGGAGGTTGGCCCCCACTCCTCACCCCTCCCTCTCCACCGACCCTTTCCATCGCAATTTTCCTTTGAATTGGAAATCAGAACGCTGCCTCGTTAGTCTCCATCTTCGTACTACAGATTTTTACTGTGAAGATGTTCCCTTTTGAGACGAAATTGTGATGTTTTGAACCCTCCGCACTACCTATACGTTGAGTGAATAAATTTGGGGAGGGTATGAATTGTTGGGCATTAAGTCTCGACTTCCTCTCCTGATTGTATGATTATATTGAGGCTGAGTTGGAAATTGTATCGGAATTGGTTAACGGTGTGCTGTGGAAAGTTATGAGGCATTATCATAGAGTTGAGTACGTTTAAGTGTGGGTACGATACAAATTATAACTGTCACACATTTTTTAAGTAACGATAAGCTATTCCCGCAATCTAATAAAATGAAATACACATAAACCTTGAAGGTCTAGCAAAAAATGTTTTATCAGAAGACAAATTCTCGTCTTAATTGATTCACCTTCTACAAACCAAAATACATGAAATTCCACCCAAAACATCCTCTGTCCTTATCCCACGATTACCAAGTCACATTCTAACATTCAACTTAGTTCAAAACTAAAACACATTAGAACCTTAACACGCATAACGCTCTTTTAAGGCGCAGTTAACCAGTAGATCCGTTAAGTGCGTAAAATCTTCACTCCCAAGTAACTGCGTAATTACGTCTAAATATTGCCTTAGGGGTGAGGAATGCGCCTTAATTGTTTCCAAGGCTCCTAGGGGAAGATTTTTAGATGAAAATACACCTTATAATGTAGAGATTTTGGTTCATTATTGAACTGATTTGGCGTGAATTGTGATGTGCTCTTACGCTTGAGAGTATTTTTTTGTTTTGGGTGGTGAAGAATTGATGGGAGAGGAAAGAATTGAAGAGCATAGCAGGTCTAAAATTACTTCGAATTTAAGGGGAAGGGACAAACATCTGAATTTACCTATGTAGGTTGTAGTCTATATGAGAAAATTGATATCATCCAGCGCTTTTAATTATGAGCAAGCCAAGCGCCATAGAGGAAGAAAGAAATAAGACGTCGTTTTACCTGCGTTGTTTAGGCAAAAAATATTAACGACTCAAAATAATAGAGTCTATTAACCCTCGTAATCTATACTTCACGTTATGAAGCTGAAGAGTTTGTTTATTTGTTTTAACGCTCTTAATCTCACAACTACTTGTACGCTTTAAAATCGAGGAGAAGATGAATGCTCACATCTATACTAACATATAAAGCTGAAGAGTTTGTTTGTTTGTTTGAACGCGCTAATCTCAGGAAATACTGGTTCAAATTGAAAAATTCTTTTTGTGCCGAATAGCCCATTCATCGAGGAAGGTTTTAGGCTATATACCGTTACGCTGCGACTAATAAGAGCAAAGATACAATGGAAAATGTGGAAAATCTTCTAACCACTCGGACGAAGTCGCGAGCAATAGCTAGTAAACTATAAAATAGTTCTATATCTTAATATTTAATAGCCAAGCTTGAAAATCTCATACATCAATCATTACACAGATCTATTCTAGTCTAACCTAAACCGATCTACACTACTTACCGTTACTTAAGAAAAAAAGCCTTACGACTTCAAATGTTCTGAGTGCCCAATAAAAAGTTTCATTTAAACTTTATATAGAGCATTTTGTTTTTGTGAGCTATACAAGTTATGGATGATAAACTAGAAATAGGTGAACGTAACGATCTCGTTGAACGTTCACAGATTTTAACAGCTGTCGTTAAGCGCTTGATACCTTGGATTTTTTGCTTAGTATTTGTGTAGTTTAGTTGAGATTTTTTTGTATTGTGTAATGGTGATTATTGTGGTTTATCGAACTCTACATTTATTAAATGATAGTTGGCATTGTTTTTCGTATTGATTGTTTATATAATGATGAAGGATGTCATTTTATCGCTATGTTTGTTAAGAGTTTTTAGTTTTATGAGGTTTATAGGATAGTTTTGTTACTGTGGATATCCGATCTCTTTCGGTTAACTATGAAAAAATATTTTTAAAGGGGTAGGTATCTAGGCATGCTCTTCATGACGCACTAAAGAACTAATATGAATTATCACATCTAAGTCGAAAAGAAATACATTTTATTCTGATTTCTATAAAAGATATGCTTAATCGTATATATTTCAGCTTCTCCGCCTCCATTTTTCAAATCACGTTCAACGTGATCAATAAAAATAAAAAACATAAATAATTGAGCACTAAAAACGTATGAGCTTGCAATAGATGCGTTAAGTATTAAGTTCCCGGTTGTGATTGAACGCAACCCGGGTAGCGATAACCGTAAATCCCGGGTATACGGATCCTGAACCGGGTTACAGGGATGAATCCGGGTGTGCTACACGTAACTATGTAGGGATTTACTCGGCGGATAGTTTGGGGAAAAATCTGTTATGTAACTAGGATGGGAAAATGGGTTAAGAGAGTTTCTTCGATCATATCAAGTACACAAAAACTCAAAACGAGATAAGAATAAAAACGAAACACTTAAAAAGTCTTCAAATACTTGTTCAAAAAAATTTGTGACCACAATTTTAAAATAAAAAATTAGTCTATATCTATAAGCACATCTTTACACCCTAATTCTCAAAATACCACTCCAAACCCCAAACAACAAAATCCAAATCAATACCGCACAATCCCAGATAACAGGAAATCACAAAGCCGTAATCGTAACGAGATTCGCTATAAAACAGGACAATACAATTAAAATGATTGCGAGTCCGTCCCTGGCAAGGCTCATCTGCACAGTATCGCTAGGATTTTTATGGGGACGTACTTCAGATGTTCGTGAATTAAATATACGATGGAACAAACTTAAAGTGCTTCCTTGAGTGAGATTTTACGAAATATTACGCGGTCTGCTGCTGTGTTTTCGTGTTAAGATTTTTAAAGTGTTTGTATAATGTAGGGAATGTGGATTTTTGGGTTAGAGTCATGTAGTTTGGTAAATGGTCTGTCAATGGAAAAATAAAGATTGCGAAAGTTATGACAATTGGAATCAATGTTCTGTTTTGTCTTTGCGAATGTTAGGTAGCAATTGAACAACAAAAACCTATACCAAGCCTTCAAAATTATGATTTGGAATAAAAATGCTTCTAGAGATATAATTTAAGCAGATACAGAGACTATTAAAAATACTGATACAAACAACAAAGACACTAAATGCCAAGAAAACCATAACAATAACTTAAGTGAGTACTCGCTCTCTTAATAATGCAGCGACTTATAAAAAACAGAGCAAATTGGGGGGCGGGGTAGCTCGTGAATTCACCTTGCATTTACATTCTCATTGATTATTCACCGCAGCTTCTGTGGAGACACACGGGACACCGTGTCGATGTTCAGATGTATTATTTTCGCCACTGTGCTCGATATTGACGCAGTTGGAAAACGTGAAGTGGAAGAAAGCGTGCACAATTTTGGGAAATTGAAATCCTGTAAGTTTACATACAGAGCTATTTTTACCTTTAATGATGAGTTAGTGTTGATTGGAACTTTAAAGTGTCTAAAGAAAGACAATCTTGACGCAATTTCGAACTAAACGTGACCGACGAAAAACAGAGTGTTTTGTTTAACAAACCTAGGGGATCGAAAAAATCTATCCCGATACGGATAATGTATAACGCAGCGATCGAAACTTGACCAAGGGAGAAGACACAGTATCGCAGCTGGAAAACACAGCGACGTCGGTTTGAGTTAACAGCTTAGCGCAAACTGCACTTACTGAAACCAGGTGCAGGATTAAAAGTACAGACTTTAAGGAAACTAACCGAGAGCTGTTTGCTGACACGGTGATAAATATAGCCTTAATCTATGATGTCACTGTTTCCAGTCAGATAAAAGAGAAAGAAATAGTTTTTTCGAAAGAGGAGAGTTTTCGAATTGTTAGCATATGATGTTTTTAATTTGGAATTCAAATTGATTATTTTTTGGGATGACTTTGAAAGTGTCTTCAAGTATACTATTGGTAGGTACCTAATTTTCTGTCTCGTCAAATCAATAAAGCGTAAGCAAAAACTAAATGAAAGTCGTGAGTTCTACAAAATATCTGACATAAAACATTCTAAGTCTGCCAAAATCGGCACACCACCCAAAACAGAATATTACAAATTCAGTTCTATTCTCCGTAGCAATCACAAAAACACGTGACTTCGAAAATTCTGCTGAAGCAGTACTCTTACGTACATACGTAGCTAGCCGTTCTGTAGACATGTATATACCGTTATATCTCAACAAATCCACACGGACTGAGATGCTGGCGTGATTACGGAGGTCGGTAGTGAAGTGCGGATTTTCTCCGAGAATCCCATTTTACGAGCGTACCACCCAACACCCTCCGTGGAGGGATGACCGTATATACATGCCAGACGTTTTAACGTACAGAATTGATAGAGATAATGTTTTTATCGGTCTTTTTGCTTCAATATTGAGTTGGGAGTTTGAGATTTTTGGGTGATTAGATGGACATGAGTCTTTTATTATTGTTTGTCAATTCTGCTGCATTGATTAAGCTTAGATTTGTGTACAAGCTAGGAAAGACACATATTCACCCAAGGACAATTGCTGTTCAATGTGATAAGTTAATTTATGACAGTATTAGGCTTCAGAAAGGTACATCCTCACTTAAAGCTTCGATAAAATCCATCTGAAAACCAATCTCAAGACTTGATTGAACACACAAACCCGAATAACGTCGAGAACCTCTTAAAGCCTACAAAAACAATGTAGAAACGATTTCAATCTCTCTACATTATATAACAACACTAGATTCTCGATTCTAATGGAAAACACGGCACAATCTTCTCTCAAGACGTTAGCAAACATTCGCCATCTTGTTCGAAAAACAAAACTAAATTCTCAACGGTTTTCGTTAAGGAAAACTGCTTTGTAATTGTGGGATAATAAATTGAGAGCCGAAAAAATGTTGTTCCAATGCCTTGGGACAAGAAATCATAATGTTCCTTGAAAGATGTTTTAGGAGGTATAGTATACTCCCGATTTCTGTGTGGTTGCTCAATTGATATTTTTGAATCTAGAATGACTAGCTAAAGTTACGTTTAGTCTAAGAATTCATGAAATTATCTACATGTTTATTATATTGTTCAGTTGAGGGAAAACGGAGATAAGCGTATAAAAACGTAAGGATTTTGCGATCCGAATCTGATTTTGCAAATTTTAGAAATAGGATAGGATAAAACGGAATTTCAACCCCAATTATATGCAGTCATTGTAACGATATGCCTTCTGTAAAATCCAAGCTGATAAATCAATACCCGTTATTAAAATACAAATTAAATTTGATACTTATTTTCCTCGTTTTGTAAATCACTAAGGAAAGTTGCGACGAAACCCGGACTACAAATATTACAGTCTCCAATCGCTACCCCGTGAAAAAGCAAAGCTTGATCCATGCTTTCTGGGTACCTTACCTTTTAAAAGGGGACTTTTGCCTCGGAAAAGGAATATATACAAAATAAAATTCCCATGTATGCAGTTCCTCATTTTTGTAAGCAAACTTTTTTACAGGAAAGTTATAATTAACAGAATAAACTTTCCTTGTAAAATGCCCAAATAAAATATGTACCTATGGGATGTCGAAAAATTCAGTCCCACCCAACAATAAACTACTCAATATCAATCTGAGAAGCAAACTTAGCCCCCAAACGGTTCGCATACATTGTCTCAACAATTTCAAAGTACCCTCCATTAGAGTTTATTTTAAACAAACGCAAGTTGGGTCACATAACGAGTCTAAGCTCTTCACGTACCAGACGTTTACGATTTGCCTCTTACTCGGGATATATGTGTTGTGTAAATGCCACTTAGACGAAAGATTTATTGTAGTGGCTACCGCGGGCTGTTTGCTTACATAACCAAGTTTTTACGTTTGAAACGTGGATTGTTTTTTTATATTTATGTAATATTTTTAAAATGTTCTTTGAATATTATTGGTTAGTTGTCTTTTACGTTTTAGAGGTAGACTTTGTCTGCATTTTAAGTTAGAATTACAGTTACGTCAATTTTAAATCCCTCGTTCATAAAAGCAGATAATTTGTAGAGTCTGTTAAGTGTTAGTAAATTATTATTATTTCTAGCCTGGAATGTCCCACTGTTGGGCAAAGGCCTACCTAAACGTTTTTCACTTGTCTCTCTCATTAAAATCTCAAAATACCTCCACAATATAACCCTTAACACCCAACCCAATTTTCTGAAATGCTCAAAAGACAAATGGTCTGTTTTAATCACCTCTAATAAAATAAGTTAAGCGAACATAATTGACATGCCACGGTGAAAATCATCATGGGCATGACCCCTTAGAAAAACTCATAAGGTCTACGCTGACAGTTGACAAATTCGTTAATTCCACCCCTCGGCTGGTACACTTGGGAAAATATAGAATGTTTTGCTCAGTTTTGTTCGTTTCTGAAACAATATGAGGTTTTCGTCATGGTTAATTTTTGGGACAGAAATTTTAGGTTTTAACAAATTGATAAAAAGAGATCAATTAATTAAGTTTAAGACAATTTTTTAGCTCTATAATGAGCTCTACAAATTATCTTTTATAGAATGGATAAGAAACGTCAAACTATAGATTCAATTGACTGAGTGAAACTTACGGCTCGACTTGCGATTCAATGTTGGTTTTTCAGGTACAAAATAATTCAAACTATTTTTAAGCTGAAAAACCAACAGTTATCGTTCCAATGTAGTGTGTCTACATACTAAAAGCCCCTATCCGGAAGGTAACCCGGCTAAGTACATAAAACGCTCGAACAAAAAAATATTCTAGCAGAATTGACGGATACGGACGACACAGAAAATCGTAAACAAAAGCGAAGCTCATAAGAAAACAGATCACTAGTCCTCCACTATGTCGGTCAGTCGGACCCGGAATGCGGCAGATTGCCGGAATCAGCCGGAATGCCACTGTCACTACTTTTATTGCGCCGTGTCAGGCGAAGGAATTTTGGATTTTTGGGGGACAGCCCTAGATTGACGGTTTGAGAGAGATCTCGTTTGTGGAGAGTATTGGAGAAATTTTAGTTATTAGGGGCAGAACTGCTGATGCACATATTTATCGAAATGGCCAATGGCTAAAGTGAACATGATATAATAATAATAAAATGACCTTTTTTTGTGTTTTAAACAAACATAAAATTTGGCTTCAGACTAAATAGAATTACATTTTTTTTCCATTAGGCCTATGGCAAAACATCCCTTGACTGTGTATCCCTTTCTTCGTTACAAGAAACAAACTTCAAAACCAAAATTCACACAAGCAATCCGAAAAATCTTAACAAAGGTCATCTCCATAGCTTTTCCCTGTCCTCCAACTATTGTCGAGCCGTACCGTCAAGAATGCGAGAGTCACCGCGCTTATTGCTCGGTGACAATTGATGTTCGCAGTTTCGGCTCCACCCCGCCTTTGTTCTGTGACTCTGCGTCCATATTCAATCCAAGCGTGTCCATCAGGAGTTTGGACTTACGGAACTTTATTTACGAAGCAGAATTTTTTTTACATTGTCTATTTGTTGGATACATTGTATGAGGTTCTTGCTTGGACGTTTACGTTTTATATATATCTTCTGAAAACCGAAGTTAAAACTTCTTTCTTCTATTATATTTTCTTTTCAAATCCGTTCTATCTCAAACCGATTTTCTAGAACAATTGTGCTAACAAATGAGAAAATTTTGACTATTTACCATCTAGCTGTCACAATTCATGAGATACAGCCAGGTGGCAGACGAACGAATAGACTGACAGTGGAGTCTTGTTAACAAGGTTCTCTTTTTATCTTTCGTATACAGACTAATTTTAGAAGAAGACTAAAAATATTGACTTCACGTCATAAAAATCTATTCACTGACATGTTATAAATGTGTAGATGGTGCCTGAATCAACAACATAAGTCAAGAAAAAACAATAACGATAATTTTTCATATACATATGTATCTAAGAGTATCCTCTCCAAAAACTTAATCGAATCAGTTACAATTTTTCAACAGCAGGTCCACACAATACAAATATTTATTTAATTGCGACAACGCGGAGAGGGTTTCGAGTGATTCAAGCGCACTCGAGTTAAGTGGCTCGTGTTGACAATAACTGATCTAATTGGTAAGTATGTGACTTTTGTGTGACGTACGCGTTTGAGGGTTAAGTCGAAAAAAAATTACAGAACCTAATATACTATATTCAAAAAACAAAAAATAATCAAGAATGACTTCTTTTTTTTTGGATTACATGACGCGTCTTGCGGCCTATGGTCAGCTCATGAGTTAGGACTATCGGTTGATCCGAAACTAGTTGGACTATACTACACATAAAACAGTTACAGTACAAATAAAAGTATGAAAAATTTAAACCTCAGACAGGACTCAAAGCTGCGACTCTCGTCTCAACGCACCAACCAAGAGTCTTTTAATGAATGTCTAATGTATGTAAAAATCACCTATTAGAACAGTGTTGTGAGAGAATCAAACGACATAAGCTGTATAAACTAAACTGTGATTTAAATTTGGAAGTTCTATAGCTCGAATAGAAGGAGAGACGGCTTGATGTGAAAAATTAAAAAAAGATCTTGAATACTTACTTAAAGTTTCACTATATTTTAGTCATACTCTTCATATTTCCCTTTAATACTAGCACAAATGAAACCAATCAGCTCGCTAACAATTTTCTCCATAAACCACCCCGTGACATAAAATCCAATGAAGAAAATGACACATAATAAATTGGTACTCAAATGCAATAGAATGGCTAGGGTTGGGCATCGTTCTGCCGTATTACGTAATGTAAGAACGAGTCTTGACATGCTTCGATATTGTTCATTTGTCCATTGACGATCAATTGTGGATGGTCGCTGTGTTTTATTGATGAAGTAAAGACTTAGAGGTTAGGAGCTTGTTGTGTTTTATTGAACCCGATAAATATGAACAAAAACATGCAACCAAACTGACATCAGATAGTAAACTACTGAGCTAAACTTCATGAAATTGATCAAATGACAACTGTTTCACGTTAATAGAGAGGTTAGGTGATTGTTTTAATATCAGAAACAACGAATACTAATAGAAAACTACTGAGATAACATTGATGATTTTTTTATGGGACCAAATGGCATTGGATCAAGAATCAACAAAATTGGTCCATTTATTATGAATTTCTGAGATAACAAACATTAATAAAAACGGACGAATTAAGAACCTCCGAATCTAACATTACATAAAATTATTTTGACAGTACATATTCCAACAAAATCACAAGAGACATTTTTTTAATTGGAATTTTAATATCAAAAAGTAAATACAAAAAATCAAATAAAATTCTTAAATAATTCCTTTTAACGACAATATAATCGGGTGCGGTTATTATCCGACTTGTGTCGTATTACAAAAGGGTTAATAGTTAAACTATAACAAGTATAAATCTAATATGACAGTTATTGGGGATCGTGGCGAGTGGCCTATCTGGTGGCTTTGCATAATTCCTGTGTCATATTTGGTGCCATGTGCGAGAGAAGTCGTTAGCAGAGATTAGTGTAATATCATGATGATATTTCATAGAATTTGATAGTTTGAAGACTATAAGATAATTTAGAATAGGTTTTAATGCATCTAATGTTTATAAAATGAATATTATGTGTATATTCGCTACCGACAGAATATCCGGCGTAAAATAAAAAATAAAGGTTTTTTTATTTTCTTTTGGATGAATGGTATTTAGAAAAATTACAAGTACTTACGTACCGCGGTCTATACACAAGTCTATGTAAGTAAAGCTATGTAGTTTTCAAGTAATCGATTAGATCATATACTTGTAACAAACCTCAATAGTAAAACAAAAAAATCCTTACAACAAAAACATAACACGATTTCATATTATTTCAACAAATGCATCACATTTGGCGGTATATTTTTACACTCCAAATTGCACCGCTCTCAACGCTATTACATCGCCACACCATTCGAATAGCAACCTTAAGTGGTTCGCCTACAGTTCACAATGACTTGCAGTCTATTGTTTTCTTGGTAGCGTCGGTTTGCTAAAACACTTCGGCAACTGGCGCCATTGTCGCACCGTCAAATCAAAACACTCGGAAAGCGCGCGAAGCGAAGCACTGGCCAATGAAAATAGAGGTAATTTGATTTTACGCGGCCTGTTTTGAAAATCGAATGGAACGTGAGTACGAATAAATATTATTGTGTTTTTTGAGGAGGTATGGCGACTTGTGACGTGGTTGAAATTTTAAACAGATTAAAAAATAAGGTTTCTTTATACTATATTTTTTAACATTCAGTTTAAAGCAAGTGTTTAATGACCAAATGATTTAGATATATAGCATGTCTTAAACACGGTGGTAATTAAAGTCTATTAAATTAATTGTAAAAAGTTCTGATTAATTCGTTGATTCTATTTAAATATAGTCATCGACGATCACATCCATCATTGCCCTAACAAGCCCACAACATTTCTATTCAAAGCAAGCTAATCCCAAAATTACCTCAATAAAAAACGCTGAAAAAACGCCACAAACCCGCTAACGCCACGTGACTGCACGCGCCGCCACGCGTCACACCCCGAAAATGAGTGGATTGCATCACTTAATGTTTAGGCGGGCAGGAGAAACACCAGAAAGTTAACATTATTCTGTGTGAAAAAAATGTCTGCGAAACCTAATATTGCTCTAAAATACGTCACTATGAAACGAGTTTTTTTTTACCAATATATGAGTATTTTTGTATTTATTGTATTTAAAAAAAAATATTAGAAAGTGTCATTAAAATAGAGAAATAACTAAAAGGTTTTTAATTAAAAAGAAATTATCAGTAAAAAACGTTGAAAAAAAGGAAGATATTCGTAATATATTTTTTAAGTTTATTTTTGAAACTTATAATTAATTATTATTATAAAACCCCCCTTTATGGACACGTGTATCAAAGAGGATGAGCACTCATTTCAAATTAAATTCATTCTTTCAATAATTACACCCTGTTTGTAGGTCACACCAAAATACAAAGATCTGTGCTTCCGTTCGTTGGGTTAGACAGCACAGGTCAGATTAGTTTGGGGATATTTATAGTAAGGGTAAGTATCCAACGTAAATGGACCTTTATCTTGCCTTGTAGATTAATCATTGACTTTGCCAGTTCCACAACATATTATAGTACTTTCTATAAAGAAGTGAAAACGTTAATATTTAC
>NC_039492.1:2224283-2397172 GCF_003590095.1 Trichoplusia ni
TCAAATTAACATAATAAAAACATTAATACGTGACGCGTTTTTACTTTCGTTGAGTGATGTTAGTTGCCTATTACGAATATAGGTCGAAATTTTATGGTAATCAAAAAGTTTTTTTTTTCATTTTTCCCCGTTTACCACATTTTCCATTGTATCTTCGCTCCTATTAGTAGCAGCGTGATGTTATATAGCCTAAAACCTTTCTCGATGAATGGTCTCCTGAACTCAAAAAGATATTTTCAATTTGAACCAGTAGTTCTTGAGATTAGCGCGTTCAAACAAACAAACTCTTCAGCTTTATGTATAGTAAGTATAGATTTGGAACGCTGCTTTTCACACATGAGTTTTGTTTTGTTGTTTTTGTTTCTTTTTTTGTTCTTCCTTCACCGTTTGTCAGGAGTGTCTTATAATAATTAAGAAAGAAGATGTAACTTTTAAAAATTCAATTTAGTACTTACTTCCCTTAATAAATAAATAAATACTTGCGTTGGAAATCGAAGTATTACAGTCTAAACGTAAAAAATACGAGTTATCTTGGAATCTTAATCGATTATCTCCGGGATTATCGTCGTAAACATTGTTTTATTACCGGTGGATTCATTTGTTATCGTGATACGGATGTGACTGTGTCGGTATGTATTAGGTAATTTTAGGAAATATTCGTGAATAATGTTCAATATCAATTAATGATGTGGTTTTTGTGGATAATTAAGGAGTGATATAGGTGTGAAGATATTAATTTCATTAATTAAGTAATTTGTATTTTTAAGAACATTTTTGTTAGTGGAGGTTATCAAAATACGCTTTGCGACATATTTTAATAAATAGATGGGTGGTTGTCACGTGTTAAAATTTTACCAAGTTTAGTTTTTTTCCCTCCATTCATAAAATAGAAATCTTATAAGTTTGACGTGTCTGTCTGTCCGTGGCATCATAGCTGTTGATAGATCTTAATTTTGTTAATTTTGTATTAAAGGTGAATCACGTGCGAGTGTTTTGGACTTGTTTGACAAAGGGATGTTAGTTTGAAGTGTCGGGGCTTTTATTTAATTTGAATTCGTTTATTTTGTAGGTATTTTTTTTCCCTATTTATTATCTAAACCTTTCAAAGCGACTCCCGCACTAATGATTTTAATCCTTGTATCGAGCGGGTTTCAGAAAAAAAAAAGTCATATGCGCAACGACATATAATTTGATTATATTCATTGCAGTTATTAATCAAACCACTTAACTACAAGAGATCAAAGTAACATTAACAATATTATTTACTTATTAGGTCCTGCATATTCACAACTAATTACCAACAAACTAGTATTTTATTAATTAACCTTAATTGAAGGTTAATTGACGTTTGATGTCATTCACAAGTTTATATCAATTAAATAATAATAATAAAATATTAAATATTAATTTTCAGGTGTTAATGTTTTTATAACAACATTGAATTTATGATCGCATTAAAGGCTAGAAGTGTATTTCCTGTTACCTGCTTATTGTTTTAACAATTATTTCCTTCTAATTTTTATTTCTCAGAAGTGGGATTCACTGTACTACAGATATGATAAATGCGGTGTAGTATAGAGCAAGTGTTGTAGTTATTAACATCTTGAAAAAGTCGTGAAATAAACAACACAACTGTCATTTCACTGACTAACGGAAAATGGATAGCTGTATGAACATTAACAACTAGCTGTTGCCCGCGACTTCGTCCCCGTGGTTAGAAGATATAAGTTAAGATTTATATCTGCCCTGTTTTTTCACATTTTTCATTATATCTTCGCTCCTATTAGTCGCAGCGTGATGGTTTATAGCTTAAAGCCTTCCTCGATAAATGGACTATTCAACACAAAAAAAAATTTCAATTTGGACCAGTAGTTTCTGAGATTAGCGCGTTCAAACAAACAAACAAACTTTTCAGCTTTATATATTAGTATAGATTCTCTTAATGTTATCAATTTATTAAAGCTCTAAAGAGTACCTACCTACTTTTGAATTAAGTCCAGACTTTATAATTTTCTTTTTTATTTTTCAACAATCTCATCGAAAAAGGCAAAGGGCATATACATTCAGATATAGGTTTATCTGAGAAAACCCAGAAACTGGATAAAAATCGAAACCTGAATTTACGCCTATATTTCAAAATAACAGATATTTAAACAGTCCATAGAATTTTTAAACCTTTAATCTCAGCCGTTTATACTCTTATTAAACTTAACCATATAATCTTAATACACAACAGAATCATAACAATTCCTATATTCGATGATATCCTTACATAATACCTTTAGCATCCATTAAACTGTTTGACCTTGGCTGGCCAAAAGTTAATGGGAAATCCAAGTTAACAATAGCTGACCTTAACCCGAATTAGTGTAATTAGTGTAGACAAGTATTATTGTACTATTATACTCGTTACGCCATTGTTCTGTTCAGATTTTCAGTTAAGTGAATCTTAAAATGACGTTAGGTTCATGGTTGACTTAATGTTTTGTGTTTTGTGTTCTAGAATGGGTATGAAGACTTTACTCTCGCTGTAAGGCAGTCGTGTAAACATGTACGCTAATGTTTTTGTGTTGATGCTTAATTCAATATTATAAAAGTTGATTATGTGCTAGCCCATCCCATCGTCATTGGTGAATTTTAAGTTGTTCAAAAATATCTTGAACACTTTTAAGGGATTTTGCTTTTTGCCATTTGAATCTATTGTTATAACAATAGCCCTTCTCTTTCCCTTTTTTCATTACTCAGCTTTTGATATGCTACGGCAGGGTAAACGCTTTCCATACTTTCTTTCACTAAAGACACCGTTTCAGAATCTTATTATATTTAGAAGTTAATTAATTTCACTGTTTCACTTTTGTGGTAAAAAGCACCATTTTGGGATTGACATTTTCTCCGGATTTATTATCCACAGTTCAATTATCACATCTCTTCAAGTAACCTACAATTAAAATCAATTCATTTTGCTATACTTTTTGACTTGGATGTAGAAAGCAAAAATACATATTTTTATACCCAAGTCTCCAAGTTCCGATCATATCGCATATGTCAGAATGCTTGATGGATTAACAACAGGGCTCCAATATTGGTCACAGATGAATAGCTATGTATAAATTTATCGCAACTTAATAAAACACTGGGTGATGTAGAACTAAAGAAACGTGTTATTTTTAGATGTCTCTTATTGCTACTGTGTTTGCTTTTGAAGACAAAGGCTTTGTTTATATAAGACAGTCCTAGTCGCCCTGACATCCTAGTACAAGACAATTTTAATCTTAACGTGAGGTCACGATTTAGGATTCTGATAGGGTCAGAAAATAGTCGAGCAATCCCGATAAAGCACCTTTGAAGTAAGAATTATCTTCACAAAAAATGCTATAAGTCATCAAGTCAGTATGACAACATCAGAAAATGAAGAGCTTTGCTCCTATAGGCTCTCTCCCTATTTCGTGCTATCTCTGAATTACTTGCACGACCGCTCGTAAATTTTTTTTAAATCACCAGTCTTGACTTCAATAACTAAAGCGTCTTAACAGTTTTAACAAGTCTGTGCAGCTTTACCTGGACTATCTAATCAGTTATTCCATTATTAACCTAAACATTACCTACAATGATTAAATTATACAAATAAGAACAAAAAATATAAACAATTAGATTCATCATATTGCTCATCACAATTTTACAGTATTAAAGTTACCCAGATTTAATATCATTTTAATTACAACAGCTTAACCATTCGCGATACGAATCCCGTTGCATTATTTCACTTTTAATTTTATCCTTGCCGTCAATCAAACGCGATACTCAATTGTTTACGTGCTGCGGTCGGTTAAATTATTCCCATTGTTTTAAAATATACACAGATATACATAAAATATGAAGTTCCTACGGAAAGTGGGTTCACAAACGATGACTGTAACACATCATTCACTGTCAGAACGTGTTCGTTAAAAGTATTTCGAATAAAAAGCTTTCTGTGGTTAAAAAATGGGATCCTTACGAATATTATAAATGTGATAGTGTGGATGTTTGTTACTCAATCACGCAAAAACGGCTGAACGGATTTTAATGAAATTTGCCATGCATATAGCCATTGACATGGCAAAGAACATAGGCATACTTTTATCCCGATTTTTGAAATAGTTCCCGAGGGAAAATTGAAAAGTTGTGTTAAAGGTATAAGATCACTAACGGGATGTTAAACGTTGTGTAAACTGAAGTCCACGCAGACGGAGTCGCGGGCAACAGCTAGTATTATTATTCTAATAGTACATGTTAAACATTGTGACTAACACAACAGAGGTGACTCTGGGAGGTGATAAAACTATCTTGTGTTAATCCTGGTTATAAACTATCTGTCTACCTAGTTTCATCTAAATCTGTTCAGTGGTTTTTGCGTGAAAGAGGAACAGACATCCATACACCCAAACATACAACATACAAAAACTCTGGCGTTTATAATATTAAGCAGGATTAGTTTGTTAATACAATGTAAATGGAAGATAATAGATTCAAGTTTTATTATTCGTTGTAAGTGCTAATAAGAATTTAAATCATAATCGCAGTCGGCAAATTACAAAATTATGTATCTTTCCTACTAACCTCCTTGAGCGTTATAATTTGCTATTGTATTGTTTTTCTAAGATTCATTTTAATTGACTTCAAGGTCATTTTTATTATTATTCAAGTTTTTATAGCAGCGAATTATGTTAGCTTAAAATTATATAAAAAGATACGACTGCTAAGTATTTTTCAGTTACGTCGAATGTTTCTGTTTGCTTTATCATAAATTATCTATTTATTTAATTGTCCTCTACCTGAATTCAAAAATATCAGTTTTAAAGTGTTGTCTATAAGATTTCCACACGATTTCCCTACCCTTAAGGAGAACAAAATCGGTCACCCATCAAATATATGACCGTAGCAGCCGTGATTCAATCTCGATTTTGAGTTTGTTACTGCAGCAATAGAAAAACATCATCTGTGAAAATAACAGATTATCTACATGTCTATAATGTTTTACCTTCAAGGAGTACAGACTGGTTACAGACAGTTAACACCTTTCGGTGACCAAACAAGTCTTAGTTTTTCCTATCCTTAGCAAACAGTGCGTTTAATTTCTCCTTTCAGAACAAAAAAATCAAACGAACTTATTAAATAAAAGAAAGGCATTGTATGCATTGTTTGTTTTCATCGTACCGTTTGACAGTTTTATGAGCGACCTTAACTCTGTAATTTATAGATATCTTGATCGCGGACCTTTTGAAATATCACACGGCACCCTTGAGGATCAGACATCACAACAGGAAGGCAGGGAAGACCCTATTAAAATCTCGGAACGGTTTTCTTGTGTAGGTATTTTACGAAAATAAATAATGATAATTTTATTTAGGTTTGGCGTTTTTTGATCCAGGCTTTCTGTAATAGGCTGACATTTAATGAATCGTGAATGTTGGGTTTTGAAAATTAAGGGTGTCTAGCAAAAGGCCAAAATTTGGGAAGTAAAAATGATATAGGCGATAAAGTCTTATTAAATTATGCCGTTATTATTATTGATGCTTTTTTATTCTATTGAATAAAAAAGATTTAGCTTACCAGATGTTTTCCAAGTTTCCCAATATTCCCGGATACTGGAAATTTTGAAATAATTTAATTAATAACACATAAATAATTTTCAAATGTAATAAAAAATACCGGCCGAATTGAGAACCTACTCCTTTTTGAATCCGGTTAAATAGAATATTATAAATAATAAGTATTGGTTAACATTTAACAAGTTTTTTACAGGTTGCCGTTTCCATGTGGGTAAAAACACCTAAAATAATAAAAAAGATTAAAAAAAAATGTTTTCATAAATAACTCATGAAGTTTTTTGAATAATGTATTCTTTTTTATAAAAAACTCTGGAATCTTCGATTGGCAGTTATTTTTGTCTCCATTATAAGTGATAAACGGTTAGTGATGCATTTACCACACGTCAGCTGTTAAAACCGCAGACCACTAACAGATCGTTAGGTTAACACAGTGATTCTAGTTAGTATTGCGTCAATCCCTAGTTTTACAGTACCCTTGTATTTATTTACTTAAACCACAGAACAATTAACTGTACACACTTAAACTTAGGCTTTTGTTAAAATCTAGAATAATGTAAGGTGACTTTTACACTTAATGTTTGTTTGATACCGTTTTACGTATAAACGGCTATACCAATTTTGATAGGAATCAATTCACGCTATGAATTAACGCTAAGGTTTCCGTACAGATAGGCTAAACACCAACAAATCGGTTGGGTGACAAATGAATTTGTCGTTGTGTGTGTATATTTTTTGTCGTTGATCGTAATAACCGTTGCTAGAAATCGATCTTTATTATAACTATCAGAAGTATTTGTTGTTATAGCGGCAACAGAAAAAAATTACAGATTTTAACTAAATATGTAATTGACAATGAATGGAATAATGACGAGCTGTGCCTTCTTTGAGATATGGCAAGAGACTGAAACCTTTAGAAATAATGGAAAGAGACTTTTGTCTAACAAGAAGAAAGTCCATGCTAAATGTTTCAATCATGGAATTAGATTTTTTGTTCTAATCATTTTACTCATAATATACTTGCGACGATGACCCGTTATTTTTTCGTACCCAGTTCATACTATTAAGTAAAGGCACAGTGGAGTTATATATAAAAGGTGTCTTGAAGCAAAATGTTGACGTACAGTGTAAAGGCATCCTAATAGATTTGTTACTTGATATTTCACGGTACTCAGATATAATGGAGCCTATTTGTTAACTCAACCGTTTTGAGTGCGAGTAAAACATACGTAAAATATAAGTGGTATGTGAAGACGCATAGAATTCATTGTTAGAACTACGCGTTTGGATGAATAGACGAATAGTTAAACTTATATTGGGATTCAGTTTTATAACGCTATTTACTGGGTTAATTTTTTATCTGTGCCCCTTTTTGTTCTCAAGGCAGATAGATTTTTAGGAAAGTTTTGAATGTTGAACGTGCGTGTGATTTGTTGGTTTTTTGCGACTTTTATTAGGTCTGTCTCATTACAGTTTATTTTTATTTAATATATAAACTATTTATGAGACTGATTCTTTGTAATATGTATGTCTAAATGTGGGTTTTTAAATTACAATAAATAATTTGGTATGTTTTCTGTGTTTTCTGAATTCAGTTTTACAATATGGGTACCTAGAAAGTGTGTAGTCATCATCGGCTCCCAGACTTACGGATTCAGCTAAGTACTAGTGTTTAACAAGGAGTGACTGCCTATCTGACCTCCCCAACACAGTTATCTGGGCAACACGATACCCCTTAGTTAGACTCAGACTTTCAAGCTTCTGACTACCTGTAATGACTGCCAAAGATTGACCGTGCCACCCGAAACGCGGAGGAACTCGTAATGACAAAGTTCACCCATCTACTGACCGACCGCGTCAAGCGCAGCTTAATCTGTGATCGATAAACTTGTGCAGTTATAGCTTAGCCATGAGCTCCTCCAATTTGTAAAGTACTGATTATTGTATATACATATATACGTGTTAATACTTTCCGTCAATACTGCGTAGCCAGGAAAATATCACGTTAAAAATAGTATCGCTGTTATGATAATAGTTTTATCAATATAATATAATATGTTATATTTTGCTATGGGTGACTAGGTAAATATGTAATCATGGTGGTTTTCCCAAATACGTAAAGATATAAAAAAAAAAACGAAATCTTTGAATGGATTGGTCATGCGTCAAGAAACTTGATATAATAATATGCAGATTCAAAAAATATCTTGAAAATCCAAAAATGGTACCTAATTTTAACTAACTGTATGTTATATAGGTTTTGTTTCCATATGTTCCTACTCAATTTCTTGTATCTACTATTAAATTAAATTTAACCTAAATTAAGTTTTCTTATGTGCCTTTATTCGTTTTGATTTTCGTTTCATTACAACTGTGCTATTAAAATAGTAGAGATAAAAGTTTAGATAAATAATGTTTTATATAAAAAAACAGGGAAAATGCCTGTAAAAATCTGTTCTCTGCCTACCGTCCCGTGAAACAGGCGTAATTTTATTTATGAATGTAGAGGAAAAGTTTTTGATAAACGAGACCTTTGTCTTATAGCGAAAAATGTATGTTGTTAATATTTAATAAAGCTCTTTGACATGTAGGTTATACGTTTGCTTAAGTTATGTTCAAAATAGTAGTTTGCAAATGGAGATAGACAAAAAACCATTATTATGTGTGGTGAATGACGACCTCCGTGGTCGAGTGGCGTACGCACCGGTTTCAAGGTGTCGCTAGCCCTGAGGTCCCGGGTTCGATCCCCGGTCGAGTCAATGTATTCACATTTCTACATTGTCTCGGGTCTGTGTGTTTGTGGTACCTTCGTTGTATCTGAATTCCATTTTTTACACTTACGGGTAAAATATTAATTTCTTTGCCAAGAATTAGACGCTATACCGATATTAAAAGGAAGTTATGTTTGTTGTATTGCAGTGGGTAATCTCAGCAACTACTAAGCTGATTTTGAAGAAATCATTATCACATTATTTGTGAGTATGATAGGCTATATTATAAACTCAACAAATACTGCTTAACGAAGGGGGCACGTGCCAGCTAATATTTCTATTTCTGTGTAAAATATACCGTAAAATTGCCATTTTCCGTCTTTGGTTCCAAGCCTTTGAAGCCATTATAAATCTTTTAACGATAATAATGTGTTAAAATGTAATATCTTTTAAAATTTTTACAAACGATTTCACCATTAACATTAAAAGGTCTTAAGTTCATTAACGTAACGAGATAGTAGCAACGAAAATGTCACATCGAGTTTCCTCACGAACAAAAGTTATATTTCAAGCTATTGTCCGAGTCTTCATAATGCAAAATACATCCCTATTCATTCGCAGCTTTGTAGAAACGCGCCCCTTTCCTCAAAACTGTTTCACCCCCCTAGTAGGTACGGAAGCACGTGTATCGTTTGTTTCACTCTAACACCTAACACGACGGGTCGCCCCGTCTCGCTCCCCCGACACCGATCAGCGCACGCATTGCAGGTGAAGTGATGATTTCTGCTCAGTCGTGTTACAACCGTCGCGTAGGCGGTACGCTGTCGCGCGCTCAACGTTTCCCGCGAAAATCTTACGTACGTTCCAAAATCAAAATTTTCCAAGAAGAGACGGTTCATCATTTGTTTTAATTTTTTCTGATGTACAGTTTTTGTGTGGCAATAACTTATTTGTTTATAGTACTGTGATAAAAAATTGTGCTTCGACGGAGCCAAAACAGCTGAACGGATTTTTATTTTTTTTACGTGTTCATTCATAAAAAGTGAGTACATGTTTTTATTTTGTTATTTAATAACACTCGTGTAGTTAAAAATAATCACCAGTAGAGGAAAACTGTGTTAACTGCGTTCTCTGAGATTTAAAATTAAATGTAAATATTGTTTTTTCTCTTTAACCTTCAAATGATTGTCTCACCAGTGAATTAAGACGATCTTTTTTATTTCAAAGCATTTTAACGAATTACATTCGCGGCCAACATTTTTCTACCCAAAAACATCAATGAATAATGACAGCAATAGAATATTCATTCGTGATCCCAAAAGTTTAACTCATAAAATATGAACAGTGTATCTCCGGGGTCAGTTCGAATTTGTTCCCCAAAAATTAAGGCTCGTAGAAAATTCCAAGTTTATTCCAAATGCAATGGACCAGTAATTGAATTAATTGAGATACCGAAACTTTTGCGAACTCCTGTCACGACTATTCTTATTTCAAAAACGTTGATTCCAATTTCAATCTTGTCTTCCCCAACTGACGGTTAATTCAATTATATTTTCATTCCGCGTTCTATATTCAATTGTTCGATTGCATTTAAATCCCCAATTATATCGAAAAAGTGAAATTAAAAACACGTTTTTGTATTGTTTTCATTTTATTTTTCGGTGGCATTTGGACGTTGTCGTGTAATTTTAATTTCGTCCGTTATTCAAGAAAATTATCAGACGGGCTTAATGCCAAATTGTTTCTATTCTTTTTTCCAGATTCATGTTAATTTCACAATTGTTTAGAAGTGTGCGTTTTTACGTGAAATATGTGTAATTGGATCAAGTTATTTACGAAACGATAACTCATAACAATTATTCAGAGAATATTTATTGATGAAACAATAGAATGGTGACACAACAAATTTTTTATTGCCGTCATTTATTTGCACTTCTAAAATTTTGTGTGTGTTGACAAAAAATCTGGTAAATAAAACGCATGATTGGCCCCGACACGTGGAGACTATAAAACTGAAGTGTTTAATCCATAAAAGTGAAGTTTTTGAGGAGTGAATGATGATAGCAGGTGCAGCCGTCTGTAGAGAATCTAATTAGACCGAAACTATAACAATATCTACGTTAAACAAAGTAATATAGAATCTTAGATAATACGTAGAATATAGGTTCCAACTTTATATACAAGTTGATAATAAATTGAGTTGGTTTTTAATCAACTTCAAAATTAAATGATTTTGTGTCTTTTTATCACTAGAAAGCATCTTCAAATACTAGTGTCCCAAAACATATATTTTTAAAAACTTTGCTAGTTCTTCAAGAAATGAACACGAGTATTAGATATCATTATAAAACATTTTGATTTCCAATTAAAATTCTCAACCTCACATCCTGGACAATCGATTCAATTCACAAATCGAATCGACGAAACTCAAACTAGTCAGTAGCTGTCAATCGAAATCAAATAGTTAAATCGAATGCCAAAAAAAAAAGTAATCACGGAAACAGATCACACGAGACCGAACCACACGTTAGAGGTGTATTCATCAAGATATAAATAACATTCGGCTTCCAGACTAACAAAAAGACAAACTAAATAATACTAATGCATGCCTAACGATTGTCGTGCGTTGGTAAAGTCGAACTAGAGACGGTCTATTTTGGACGCACATCCGACTTGACCGCGACAGATACTTGGCCGTCGACGAACCAACGTATTTTATTTTCGTTGTAAAAAAAATACATTCTTCTCTCTACGAACCTTTTGTTACGGAATCTTTATATTTCTTTCGACCAGTTGCCAAGCTATAGTTAAATTCCAATTGTTTTAGAGATTTATAATATAATTTGTGAGGTAAGCAGCTGGGATTTACATTATTATCTCCCAACACTAATGGTGTATTGCTCAACGCTTTTGTTAATGCTGTGCTAATTAATCTATATTTAAAAGCCATTTTCATGTTTTCAAGGGAAAATCTTACATTGTTAGGAGGCGACAGTCGCAGTCTGTGTATTTATAATTATTATAGCCAGATACATTGTCTGTAACCCAAATACTATTAATTTCAAGAGTTATGGCCGGTGCCGAAACAAATTGGGTGGCATGTTATACTTCACTGTCGTCCCACTAAAAGTACCATTAACTATTTATACGATTGTCTTGAAATAATATAAATTTTATAAAATAAACTGGGAACCTTTTATGTCGAGTTGAAGATATTATTCCCGTGAAGTGAGAGTCGGACTTTCGGTACTGTTTCATACAATTTTTAAACGTCATCAATCTAATTTATGTTAAACCAGCTGTTGAATAATGTCGATTTTATTATTTTTTGTTGCGATGGTTGTAGAAATATACGATCTTTAGTTTTTTTTTTAATTCTACTTTAGCAATTACGGTTCATCGGCTACACCCTGGTGACAGATGGACAGAAGTGGCAGTCTTAGTAATAGGATTCCGTTTTTATCCTGTGGTACGGAACCCGAAAATTATTCTTATCCAAATATTTATTCTGCGAACTCAAATTGCTAAATAGCGTCCACTCCAATCCATGTTTATTCAACTTTTTTTAATAGCAAGTAATTTATAGATGCCATTCCATCCGTGACACGATTTCAATGAACCAATTCATTTTTGCAAAAAAAATATTGAGGTTAAAAACGAGTTAATGAAATGAAAAACCGTGAGCCAAACTCGATCAAAAACCGTATTGGCGTTTAAATTTCATCTCAATTTACTCGCAATATTGAAAAAAATCATGGATTTTTTTGCATAAAAGCATTAAGTAGGTACTATTAAAAACGTTTTTTAGGGATTATAACTTAAATGCTTAACACGTAATACTATTATTTAAGATTCTCTGATTGTCTGTCACCAGGCTGAACCGTGATAGCTAAACTAATCAATTATTTTCTTGTCCATGAAGTTTTGTCGCCGCTATAATAAATGATCCAAATAAATAATATGTCGAGGTTAAACAACGAATGTTTCCTGTCAAATATCATCATTATCATCAGCCCATATACGTCCACTGTTGGACATAGGCCTCCCGCAGGCATTGCACAAATATGATGGGTGACAATTTTGTTAAAAAAAATGTTTCTATAAGATTATTTTTACGGAACCCTTAGTAGCAAGTCTGACTCGTACTTGACCGGTTTTTATTTACAGAATATTGGTGAACATTTTCCATGATTCTATTTCGAACTAGATGAGACTTTGATGTATCATTGAAGCCGATCCAAACGGTTTCGGAAGTAGCTTTATTACGTAAACAAATTGCGAATTAAAGTTCAAACGCGAACTTTAATACCGTCGTATCATTTGGGGAAATAAACCAATCCTGTGCTGCTATGGATAGACAAATCGAATAGAAAAATCAAAGTTGCATTATACACATAATATACTTACGAGTATTACATATAGATACGTATTTGAAACGACTCTAGCCATAATGTAGTGACTTCTTCACAGAAAGAAAAAATATAAATTTTCATTTTCTCAAATTTTCATCAGCTAATGTCGATTATTAAAAGGTGTGCAATTCTTCGTTTGGAATATCTTAGTTTATTTTAAAGGCAGTTTTCATTGCTATAGTAAAAACCGGTGTCTATTATACAATAGGAGTTTGTTTAGATAAATTGGAAATAGTTCTTAGGACATGATCTGAACACCTGACGATGTTTTGAAAAAGGAAAGAGATTGTTACCGTGAGAAATATAACAATTATAATAGACTATTGTATAAGAATAGCTATTATAAACATACAATTATATTATAGATAGGTCTCAGGTGCATTTGACTACACGGATATCCGAGTGGTACAGGTAGTATAGTTCAACACCGGTCAACACCGTCCCCGCGTAGGACAAACATTTGTGTGATCCACGAATGCTTGTTCAGAGTCTGGATGCCTTTGTGCATGTGACTTGAATGTTTGTACAACTCCTGTGACATAAGTATTAATTCCCTTATCGCAAGACTTCTTTGAAAAAGGCATTAAAAATTATAAATTTTTCTGTCATAATGATATCTATTATACACACTGAGTTTGTTTATTTTATATGTTAGAATTGAAAAAAAAACTTTTCGAAGATCCTATTTAGTTAAGGTTTTTTTTATTTCATCAGGGGTGGGCAAACCGTGGGTAAAACCACAGGGCTCTAATAGTTTTTCTGAGATGGAAAACTGTCAAATCTGACCACGTTTAGAAAAATGTGACATAAGTTTTGGACAGAAATCGTGTTTTAGTGAGTTCTTTATCAACAGTTAATCCTTTATTTAATTACATTCAGATAATGTTATCAAAGCGGGATTATAGTGATCCACGCCCCGTATAGCTAATTCAACTTGAACAATCCGATCGATACAACGATTATAATTATTTTCATTATTTATTTATAAAATTTTACCTTTATCTAGTATTGTTCTTGTGTTTAAACAAAAGATAATGGTGGAATTACGTAGACTGTCAAACAATTAGCAAGTTTTCGCTTGGATCCATTCGAGAATTTATTTCGAATCGCTCGCGGCCATTTTCAAATTTTAAGCACGGTTTCAATCTCTGTTTTGTTGATGAGTTAATATTGATCAGGAAATATTGTGTATAAAATTATAAAATATTTGAAATTAAACAAGGAAGGTTCCTAAATGATGCATCTGTTTACCCACGCGTATTTATCGAGATCGCCCGGCTTGTTTCGGACTCAACCGGGGTCCTTAATCATGAGCTGACACTGGGTAGAGTCGCACGTCAAATTAGTAAATATTGTAGCATTTTGAACTATCCTCACTAAATATACTTTATAATATGAACTCTTCATCCAAAACTGGGTAGGCTTAGAGAGTACGTGGGAGTGAAGAGTACTGTAATAATTTTGGAGAGATCTATGCCATACGATAGATCCTCTATGAACGATATACATATAAGCATTTTAAAATATGAAATTACTTAGATTTATTTTTTACTAAATTTGATTAGCTAAATGATATGGACATACATGCTTTTTCCTATCTCCAATTTCGAATAAGAATTACTCCCATTTCGGGAATCTCTACATGTGTTATTAACATCTCTTAAGACATTTACAAGTTCACATAAAACCAAAGATTCCTACAGTTTCAAAGAATTCTAATTAAGCGTTACTTGTTACTAGAAATAGGCATTATTATAGCAATTCAAAGAAATGTCAATCAAACTCAGTAGTATTTAAGTCTGAACAATATTTGACATAGCGTTCATGTCAAATTGTAACGACGGCTTATGAAAAGCGTGTATTAGTATGACAAGTGACAGTTCATAAAAAATTAAAAAGTTTTTGAATTGTCTCGTCAAATTTCTTTTAGAGCATAAGTCATTGACTTTTTTCTAGATGTCTAGATGTATTTTTTTTTTGATATACCTAGTGTTAATTATTTACATGTACAAGCTAAAGAAGTATAATTGAGAAATGAATTTTGTCGAAGCCTGATAAATTCAAATTTTAAATAGCGCATTTAATACATCTATGAAAAAAAAAGAATTGGCTGAAATAAAAAGCAATGGGATTTTTCATTAGATCATTTCCTTTTCTGACAAAGGATCGATAAATATGAAGTATTTTCCCAAAAATATGTTGTATATCCGATCCATCATATTGCTTCCTTCGTTCCTTACCTGTTTCTGGCGTGCCATCAGAAGCGCATTGTTTAATTGTTACACGTAATTAATTGACGACATCACAGGAACTCAATATGCGGAATGGGGTCGGCTTGTCCGTTTGTCACGTCTTATAATATAATATCATTCAACACGTATCTATAGGTCAGTTTGGTAAGCTACTGGAGCAATAGGTATGGTACTATTGGCTAAATGACATGAATATTAAAGGCAAGTAAAAGTGATTAAGTTATTGACGGTTAATTCACACGCGTCTTAAGGTCTAATAAATCTGTAATCAATCTTAGTTTGGTTCAGTATCATTCAAGACCGAATCAAATTGGAAATTAAATAAGAAATTTGCAATTGAGGGCGCCACGCCAAATCCACTGGGCACGAAAAGGCGCAGGTCCGATTCTCGAAAAGGACAAGCGTTTGGTACCACAAGTGCTTGTCCTGAGTCTGGGAGTGTCAATGTGTGATACCTAAATATTCGTGCAATCCCAAGCGACACAAGGCTTTAACTCCTTAATGCCTGAGTCGTTCTTAAGTTGTACAATATACTTTTATACAACTTAAGAAATAGATTCAAAACTTGTATTTCAAAAATCATATCGTTTTGTTAAACTCGTTCGTACAAAAAAGTTTGAAACACGAAATCGCGCCTCTAACTATTACCTTATCGAATGAAATTAATACTTCAATAGTTTAATTATTCCGAATCTATTTTCATTACCTTTGTGTTGTTATACGCCCAATTATCAGGCTGTTATTCTTTTGATGTTCCGATGTTCAGTAATAGATATTTTTGATTAAAGAGAATAATTTTGATTAAATGTATTTATAGTTTATATGAATGGCCTGTTTTATAGTATTCTGTGGATTGTGCTATTCCACTTTTGGGCGTAGAATAATGTATGCATAATAATAGCCGTAAAATTATGTCGCTAATTAAAGAAAACGTCCGTGATTCCAAATCTCTTCATATCTTTAAAAAACGCGTCAAAGAACATTATCTCTCTCATGACTGATTTATTTTGGATATACATATATATACATATAGTATTTATACCTATGTATGTATGCATATATATTTATATATTAAAATATATTCTTAGTTATGTGTAGTATATATTAGTGTTAATTGATTTATTAGTTTAATTGAGCCTCACACCATGACTGCCAATATTGATGACTTCTCCTTTCGCGGGTCTGCTGGCAGAGATTTCTTAAGAAATAAGCAGTACCCTTGTACATCATTTATATTTATGTTATGTTACTTTTAAGACCTCTTTTGTGTGAACTTAAATTATTAAATAAATAAATAAAAATAAGTACGCACGTTTTGAAATGTCAAATTGTCATTGTCAAATTTTGACATTTTTTATAGTTGTAAATTGCATTTTCGTTGGGTTTGAAGCTACCCTGAAAATTTAAGCTTGCTAGCTTATTGGGAAGTGCCTCATCATTTATTCACATAAGATTTTTTACTGCTTCACCTAAAAATAATTGTAGACAAAACCTAAACCTAATCAAAATAACCCATTTTTTTGTTCTTCACACGTCACAAATAGGAATAATCCTTTCATATTTTCTATCTCATGAACTATAAAATTAAAATTCATTTCGCTATACGGCAGGCCTTTGATTGTTATTCTAATAGGATATTGTGTACACAACGTTTTGTTTATTCTATCGATCTCGCGTCACGTGCGCGTACGCATTTAAAGTTGAAATGTTTATCAATTAAGTTTTGTTTAGATTTTCAAATGTTATGTTTGTTTTGAATTATAAAGTTTATTATTGGATATTGAATTTTATAAGGCTTTTCTTTTAGAAAATTTATTTTTTTGTTGTTAAAGGGAAAAATTCATTTTACTTTACGAAATTAAATAAGTTTTTAATTTTGAAAATTATAAAGGATTTCTTTTATATTTTTTTGAGAATTATTATTTTGTCTCCTGTCTAAAATATCTTCAAACTTTAACCCAGCATACCTTAATGGTCTAGGCAAAGGCTGTCTCTGTTTAAGCCATTCTCCTCCATCCATCTTCAAACTACCAGTTCTGCTGACCCCGAAACCGAGTAGCATTATAGTTGATGTAACATTTAACCTTGAAACATCACACCACATTCTGACATAATCCAAGTTATCGAGACCTTGGGAACACCGATAAACACTTAATCCTTACATATAAAAAAACTAATTATTTTCTAGCTCAACAATGATAAAAAGCGATTAATGTTATTTTAATGTTTTAGGGGTTAAACAACACATAGTAGGTGCACATATTTTTTGTTTTTGAAAATTGATTTATTCAACATATTGAATTTAAAAAACCAGTCTAATGCCAGTCGGATTAGCGACAATGCTTGTTCCGAAGGTACCCACCATCACCCGAACATATGGACCGATTTCGATGAAATTCGTTATAAAGGTAGCTGTTATTTTGATTCAACACATAAACTACTTTTATTCGCCTGCCTTAAAAAAGGTTATGATTGTTCAACTTTAACAGATATTCAGACGCTTTAAGTCGCAAACAACAGCTAATATAAATACTTCACTAGTATTTCGTACCTTATATCATTGCCAAGGATTTATTAAAATATAACGTGTAGGTAAGTATACTATCTACAGCTTTTACGCTCGGCTGACGGCCTCGGCTGAAGATCTCATGAATAACTGCTTCAATTGAGGCTACGCGCTACGGTTGTAAAACATGAGCGAAGTATACACAAAATTAGTTCACTAGTTGTACCCTGCGGCTCCGGCTGCTTCAATCGAAAATAATCCTTCGGGAACATAAAATCGGGACCTAAAGTATCAGTTTATGAAATTTCGCCTTAATCTGTTTAGTGGTTTTGGAGTGAAAGTAGTAGTAGTAGTAGGGGACCTAATAAGACTGGAAAGCTAATATTTAAACCCGACTTTACAGAAGGTAGTGAAAAACTCTGCTAAACTATTTAAAAATGTATGGCAACGTTGGGCACCTTTTCATTGAAACTTGAAATTTACTGAAAATGTTCAAAATGAAATAGAATGACAAAACTTATACAGTTATCGTAATCATTATATTCCAATAAGATAATTTCAAGCCTTGAATTCAAGCTAAATTTACATACTACATTAAAATCTAGTCTCAATGACCACAGAGTAGCTAAGAACTACAGACTCAACCGTAGTCACACTCAATGAAAATTCCATGTATTCTCTGTTCCTACATTACTCTGTGCTTTTATAGCTGAAACTGGCTTCACTAGGGAGTACTAAAAATGTCATCAAGAATGCTACTAGTATTTAGTCTAATATCTATAAAATAACTCTTCCAAAGAAACTCTTACTCAGCTCATTGAAATACTTGACAATGGCCGTACAATACCCCGTCTTAGATACTTGTAGCTAACACTTTTCCTTTTGTTTCATGTTTTTCCTTTCTAGTTGTGCCTTTAACATCTTTATTTATAGCTCAATTATTGCCATTATCTCGTGTTTCAGATACGACAGCTATTTCTTTATAATTTAATGCGTTTGGAATTGTTAAGGTTGGTCTACACAGTAGGGATTGGACTTTTATTGATTTTTTATTTCGCTTTTGAGCTAGATTTTCGGTTGTTAGTGAGTGTTTTTATTTTGAAAACGTAGGTTTTGGCCAACGATCATGCCATCGGCAGAGTTTTCAAAATATTATTAAAAAAGGCTTAATAATATTTGTTGTTTATTTTAAATTCAGCTGTTTTCAGCGTTTAACTAAAAAAAGAATGCTAACAATTTGTCAATATAAATATTTATAAAACGGCAAAATTTTCCTTCATTTAAATTCCAACCAAAAGGAGCAGTTTCGCATTATAATTTGAAACTTTCGCTTAAACTTTTTTGAACTAAACATGGAAAAGGCTATTATAAATACACTGAGCAACATTAGTTAAACACATAAAATAGTTAGGCGATTAAAAAGTTACGTGCTTGTCAGTAAACGTGAGTTGGCCCGTAAAAAGTTTGTATAGACGAATTTTAAATTTGTACTATTATGTTAGACGAAGTTTTTATATGAAGCCAAGCTAAATAAAAATGAAATACAGCGATGTTACGTGCAATTATTCTTGTTATTAATTTGTTTAGTGCTTTTTTATGTTTTACTAGGTTTTGGGATCGGCTCTGTCTAGTGTTGTTACTTATTAGATGGAAGTGAAATATTTTTAAGTTGATTTTTTATTGTATGGTTATTTCCATTTTTTATCTAGACACCTTATATTCTTATTGATTATAAATTAACCAATAAAATCGTAAAAGAATCTAAGTCACCGTCTTTTAGATGAATCAAGATAGCTGAATACTTTATTGTTTAAAAATTAATAAAATAAAATAACAGTAATACCAGCCATAATACGTCCCACTACTGGGCATAGGCAATTTTATAAGTAGCATATTAATGACTTTTAACCGACTTTTAATAAAGGAGGTTACTCAGTTCGATCGATATGAGTCAATTTTTAAGCTGAATGTTCGTTATGAGATACAAATACCTATTGTCGTCAAATCGCAACGGAATTGTGGTTTGTATTTATTTGCGTACGTGACTATTCGCGTTTTCCACGGCTTTGGATGTAGACATATTAAAATAAATGAACAGTAATCACCAATTCGCACTGATAATCATTAAATGAAATCGATATTCAGAAGAAAAATACGTTGTTTTTTTTGTAACTGTTTTAGTGAATAAGTACGTATATAACGGTGGCCTTGTGGTTCTGTGTAAGGATTTGTATGGAAGACGTTTCGGTTCAATCCCATCGGTAAAATATCAATGTGCTTTTATCAAATATTACTCGGTGATACCAAAGATCAATGGCGAAATAAAATATCGTAATGAAATCGTGAATATTGGAATTAGTAATTGCCATCTAGCATTGTGATCAATGGTCCAGTTTTCCTATGTTAGAATAGGCTTCTGCCCAGCAGTGGGACTAGATTCGTTTTTATTTATTAAAAAACTCTTTGTTCAAGTTGTTATGTATTTTATGTACATACAGTATGTACACGTACAATTAGACATTATTTCATTATAAGTAGGATGTCGTAAATATAAATTAAACCTAAGTGTCAGTATGAATAAAAATAATCTGATTCAACGTGTTTCCTGCAATCAATCATTTTCTTTGTTATTTGCACTATTCGGATGTAATAAATATAATAATATATGATCATAAGAATATGGTTCTGCATGAAGCTTGAGTTTTTATTTTGAATATTTTAAAGAATTTAAATTTCTAAGATTATAATTATTTTTATATACACGATGGTTTAATCCTTGTCTGTAACTGAAAGCAGCTTTGTAACTTACGAGTATACATTATGATTGCGCTGTTAAGAGGATTCTCAAGAAAGTCAAATCTATTTGACGTAAACATGTGCTTTCGGGTTTGTCTCAAATTAGTTTCATAGTTTACACAGCTCGTTTGACAGACTGATTTGATGAAACATTTATAATTTTCATGTGTGACTCATTTTGCTTTATGCAGTTTCATTTAAAAGATTTTCAAACTGGCTCCAATCGGTCGCAAAAGCATGCATAACGTTTGAGTCAACCATCAAACATGTTTGCTTGTGTCGAGAACGCTAAAGCGATAATGCAGCAAAAAATATATCCTAAGATTTTTTAAATGTTCATTCGGAAATCTTGATTGCCTAGCTTCTATAAAACAGGTTTAGATATAGTATATTGGTACTAGTACTATTTTTGTACCACATTAAGTCGTGTATGAAAAAAGGCAGTGTAGAAAAATCCAGTTATGTAGAAAAGCAGGTGATCGGCTAAACTGTAGCCGCGTTCGCACGCATGCACTAAGCCTAAGGTCTATTAATAAAATGCCTATAAGGAGTTAAAAGAATTATTTTATATATTATACGGGAGGCATTTTGAAATATTTTATCCAGTGTGGTGGGATACCTTAAAGGGCATTTCCTCTGGTTAATTGGTCTTAGTCGCATACCAGAGGGTTTCAACTATTTCTTAAAGTAATATTAACGCGGGTGTGGGAGAGGGACGGCGCTCTACGCCGTATAGTGCGCCCTCTCGCTTCCTCAACGATAATAATGTTACTTCAATACGAGATGGTGCATCCATTTGTGATGCGCAAGTTAACTCTGTTTGGTTTATTCTAATGAATTATTTGAGACGGAATTTGCGTTAGGAATGGGAATTGTTATTTATGTTTGTGCAGCACTTTATTAATAGGTGCTTATTACGGCTAGGCAGAAGGTTTTGCGAAAAAAGAAAAAAGTGGTATTTGGAGTGTCATGAAAGCTCGTGGTCATTGCAATAGTTCTACCAAAAACCCAACTATACAAAAGTTTTGAAAAGGAAAGGTTTCGAAAAATCTTATTCATGCAGTGGCCTACATCACAAGAAAAAAATAACTAACTCGTTACTCGATACGCTTAATATCAAAGATAAGTTTTAACAAAACGCCGAAAAGCAGCCGAGCAGCAAAAGTCTGGATTAATAAATCATTCAGTTTGTTTTGTGTCAGCCCCAAGACAGACGCGAGATGCGGAAAGATAGTTTTATAAATAAAATATACGAGAAAAGAACGGAACGTAAATATATCTTGACAAAAGTCGGATAGACAACCCGGTTCAACGGTTCCGCGTAGCATTGCATTGTTACTGATTTTTATTTTAAAATATGTATGTTTATTTTTAAAAACCTTATTAAAATGAGAACAATGAATTGGATTTTTGTGGTTCTATTATTTTGTTGAAATATTATTAAATTTATTTTGATGTTCTATTTTTGTCGGTATTTAAAGAATTGCAGTGTATTTTTATTAAAATTTAATTTTGAATCACAAAATCATTTTATATGATTGTTGTTCTATTTTTGTCATACAAAATGCGAACAACATTATTAAATAAGTTGGTGGCACTTAAGTTTGTCTTATTTTTTTTTAATACAAAGTTTGCCTTAATTTGTATGGTTATTATCTACAGTTGTTATAATATTATGTAGTTGACTCTTTTAAAGTGGTTATTATACGTGTCGGTGTCCATGTGTCCATGGCATTTATTGTACCGTCCTTTTATAAAGACAACAGCTGTGCTGTTGAGTCATGCAAACCACTGTATTATTTCAAACCTTACAGTAACAATTATCATAGTTGTGTTAAAATTATTCTCATACATTTTTGCAGTGACCAATAATAAAATTATGTGGGACGTTTACTTTCTGTGAAGGTTTAATTTTTACAAGTAATTTTACCAAAACATAATTCACTACTATGTGTCCCGCCTATGGGAAATAGATATCAAAATTAGCTCAACATTGTTTTAACTTATGTCGCTTCACATCAATCCCTCTAAAAGTCCTATTAAAAGTATACATAGACCGATATTTTCATCTTTAGATGCCTATCTCCTCAAGTACAACTAAGGTATAGAACCAAGCCCATTAAAGTCTATATCTAGCCCTAAAAAGCCGCCATAGCAGGACTTGCAAGCCGATAGGCGTCCGAACAAAATGGCTAGAACAATTTGTTCAAAGAAATAAATACGCGTCGAAGTGCAATCGTTAGTCGTTTTGTTTTGAGTAAAGAACGGAGATAGTTGATTGTATAGTAAGTATTATTAAAATAATAAATTAATTTTGTTTATTCTTGTATGTTTTAAACTCTGCAGTAAGAAATATGGTTTCGGAATGTATGTCAATCATAAACATTTTTGGAAGTAGCAAATTATTGATATTTTTTTTGCGAATTGTATTTTATTTTTAATTTTATTCATAAAAGATATACAATCCATATTAAATCAATTTATAACTAACTCGAGGAAAATCTAAAACTATAATAAAATCAATTCACAACACAAAACTATTATTTATTTTAATAGGTCACTTTATCAAGGAAAACGCTATTCATTTATTGTTTGAACGTGAATGTAAATATCATAGGCATAAAAAAACACCACTATCACCACTAACTAATAGCTGGCATAAAATAGAAAAAATAAATAAAAAAGAGATTCCAATGCCCAGCCAACTAAATGACCCTTCTTAATGGCACAAAAAAAAACCAACAAAAAAAAAACTATTTCAAGTTCTAAAGCAGATACGGTCAATAGCAATCCCTTTCTCGATAATAGTTCGCAGTTGATTCTGAAAGTAATAAATACACGTCTAAGTTGAATCGTGTGTCTCCATAATTAATTATTGCGTTGATCCTAGTGACTAATTAGCTAAGCTTTATCTGCGCCGCGACTAGATGCGGTCATTTTTTCCTTTGATACGCAAATAGATTCTACTTTTGTGTACGTTTGAGCATTTATAATGTTGGTACTACTGGGCATTTAAAATGTTACGTAATTTAGTTGGTATTTTTTTATTTGTATAGAATTGTTTGAATTGAATTTGTGATTGTAAAATTGATTTTATTTTAGATTCATTTAATTTTTTTTACTTAAATTTGTTTAATTTATTATTAAAAAAGTAAAGGAAAGAATCTCGTGTAAGTAATTTCGCGGAACACATTTTATACTTGCATTTAAAACTATTTAAGTATAATTGTTAAGTTGAACGCACTTACCAGAAATTATATACCAATTATTATCTATTCATCATAATGTAAAAATACCTGCTATTAAAAACTCATTACAAAAGCAAAGGAAATCAATCATTGTTCTTCATTCTTAAATTATTTTGTCCGTCAGCAAAGCAATTAACATGAGTATAGAGGAAATTAAAAATGAATAATTTGCCGTTAACGCAAGACTTAAACGATTTTACAAAACCTTTTGTAAGATTAATTTAAACCTTGCCTTTTGTTTTTTAGTTAACTTAGTCTTCAATTCAATTAAGCTGTAGATAGGTGAATTGTAATAATGCATTTTATTAGACTTTGTTTTGAAAGAAACATTCCTATTTCTAGGCACAGAATCTCAAAATAACAATTTCCTATCGGATAGGAAGTATCTTTTAGTTGTAGTTGTATGTTTTTAAGGCGTCTACACATGGACTAA
Source organism: Trichoplusia ni (assembly GCF_003590095.1). Lineage (NCBI taxonomy): Eukaryota > Metazoa > Arthropoda > Insecta > Lepidoptera > Noctuidae > Trichoplusia > Trichoplusia ni. Next base: position 2,248,230 of record NC_039492.1, read on the forward strand.
TTTAGGAGATGTAATTCTCTACGGTTAGAAAAACATTAAAATCCTATGTTCAGCTTAAACTTACTGCAAAAGTGGAGACGATGAACGATTTATCTGGGGGCACGGTAGTGCCCCCGCCAAGACGAGCCTATATTATCTCATTTATGTTTAAAAGAATAATATTCGATACAGTCGTTATACAGCGATAGTTAAGATAGTAAGATTTAAATATTTAACATATTGACTCTTAGAAAAAAAAATACTAAAAAAAATACTGAGTCAAACTTGTGGAAATTTGTGGGAAGAAATAAAAGCTATTTCGCAATAAATAGAAAAATATTCAACAAAATCGGTCTATGGAGACCGAAGCTCTGAGGTAACAAACAAACATACAATTACAGATGAATTAAACCAAGTCTTTTTTGAAGTCCGTTCATAACGGTTTACTCATGCGTATTTGTCACGGGGTCGCGATTCGAATCGACCTTTTAATTTTATAAACGTATAATTTAAATGTAAAGTCAAAATTATATTAAAATAACTGGTTTTTACTGTTAATGCGATAATAATGATTATTAATAATGTTATAAATAGTTATTACATCATTTATTATTTCGGTGACATATTTATTTTATTTTTCCTTCTATTATTTTGCATAGTGCTCAATATGTAATTCTAGTTTATGAGAATTTGATCCTAGTTCATAATAATCATATATCATGATTTTCAGATATTCAAACTACATTTAGGCGTAGCGGTTGATTTTGTAGGATTTCGGTATCACGTTACAGGTTCGATGAAAATATGTTTTGCTTTGGTTTAATATTAATTTGGATTGCACAGATAGGTGAAATGTAATAATATCTGCTTTACCTAGCTGTATTATTTGATATTTTTTTATAGATAACAGACTAGATATTTCCCCTGGCTTTACCCACGTTATCTTTATATATTATCTAGCATTTTAAATCGAATGAAAGTCCTATACATGTGTATTATTCCAGGCTTTAATCTATCTCTGTATCAAATTCTATTGAAATCCGTTCAGTCGTTCAGTTTTGCGTGAAACAGTAATTATAATCTATATCCATTCATCCCCTCATTTTTTGTATACAATATTAGCATAAATCATATCCCAAAAATACTAATATATGCTCCTCAAACTACCACGTTGTTATAGTCACCCGACGGAATCGTGGACGTATCTAGTTCCACATATTTCACGAGTTATATTTAACTAGTTCGGCACAATTTACAGCCAAAACGTTTTTTTCTTTGTAAACTGTGGATCTGTGTGATTTAAAACTGTTCCCGTCATAATGTATGGGGTTTAGTGATCCGGTTTTATCTCGTTCCTACTGAATTTGTTTGACATTCGAATATGTATTCTATTTTCCTTAGCTATTGTGTTGTTTTTGTTTGACCAGCTACTGTTTTGTATACCTACATATATGTGATATAGGTGCATTAATATGTTTTTGTATATTATGTAAGAGTATGTTTATATATGTAAAAATATATTTTATTATATTGAGGTGTTCTGTGTAATGAGTTATTATATTGGTTATAAAATGCTTATTGAAATTAAATCAGTGATTTGGTAAAATATAGTTTCACCTTCCCGTTATATGAATTTTAAAAAATTTCATATATATTTGTTTTTTTACAAACTTCTCCCGCAGTATATAATTAAATATCCTTGTTTCGCGGTTTCACAAACATTGGCACCCAGGCTTAGGACAAGTTTTCGTAGATCACACACATACTCGTCCTAGTCGGGGATCGTACTCGCGACACGACGCGCACGGTGCGTTTGGCGTGATGATCTCAACCACTCGGCTATCCGTGCAGTCAAGTATACTATACAATAGATTAGACTAGTACTACACGTCGATCGTTTAATTGAATTTTAAATCTTTTATTTTAAAGTCGAGTCGAGTTTTTCATTGTCCTACTTCGACTAGCTTAACACGCGATTCGACACGATTTAATGCATTCATTATTTTCTAATAGTATTAAAACAATGTATTAATTAAGTGTAATTACTTTTAATTTAAACATAACTAGTAATAACTGTCTTCAATAAAACGTCTCATTTATTTGTCAAATGTACTAATAAAAGTGTTGAGAATTTGCAATTTGAAAAGACTTTTAGAATAATTGATCTAGTGACCTAATTAGCGCAGACGTTCAAAGTCTGGTTTCCTGAGTGAATGGTCCGGGATTCTATTTGTGTTTGTTAAAACGTTTGTTTGATGTTATGTGTGAAGTTTTTTTTAAGGTGCCTTTTTTAAGAATCGCGTTGTGTGTTTTTTTGCCTTCCACAATTTTATTCAAAACAATTCTGCCAATAATTTAATGATTTGCTGTATTTTATAAGTTATGAGTTATTTCATAAGTAATTTTTGAATTCTGTCCCTGTACAAGTTACTTCTCCGTTAAAATATTACTAGAAAAAATATAAAAACCAACATTGAATCTTGTACCTCTCGGAACACGACCTCAATTAATCCACCGTCTGTTGAATCTCCCATGAAAATGAAAGTCGTGGAACACGTGTTTGTGTTTGTCAAACAATGCACGGAACCTGTTTCACGAAGGTAGGCAGACAAACCCTAACATACAACGTCGTACAAGATAAATAAAAAAAGTATATAACTTTGCCTTTTAAAGTAACCAAAAAGGTTGTGTACTTATTTTTGACAGCTGTCAAAGAGAAGTTTATAGATAATTATTACCCGAAATGGACGTGTTCCATTTTTGAATGTCTTGAATAGGTATCAAAAGAGTGTCTATAATTATTATTGGCCACAATAATTCGCCATATATTCCCTATACGATAAGACTAAAAACAGATAATTAAATAAATAATAAATGCGGACAACATCACATACATTGTTCTGAACCCAAAGTAAGTTGCCAAGGCACTTGTGTTATGGAATTCAGATACAACGAAGGTACCACAAACACCCAGACCCGAGACAATGTGGAAATGTGAACTTTTACATTGACCCGACCGGGGATCGAACCCGGGACCTCAGAGTTAGCGACACCTTGAAACCGGTGCGTACGCCACTCGACCACGGAGGTCGTCACAATTAATCGAATACTGTTATAGTCAATACAAAAATTCGTTATGGTTATACGTGTTGTGGTCGACTCATCAGTCTTCAGATAATTTGTCAACTAACTAAAATAAGCCTTTGAAAAAACGTGAGTCTCGGTGTAAAAGAAATACGTAAAACAATATACTGAAAGCGATTATTTATTGCCGATTCAATGCTAATTACTAAAATTCACAGACTGCGCTTTAACAGAAATTTCTTCGAACATTTAACGTTTTAATTAATTATTATTATTCAATTAAAAACCATTAATGTTACATAGCTTTGAAGTGAATTGAAAATAGAATTTTTCGATAACCATTGCCAAGTGGTGATAATTTCCAATTAGATGTACATTCAGCAACAAAATTGTTAAACGAAATCGGATTTTTGAAAAAAGATTGCATAATTTTAAAATGCTTTAAGCTATTTCTATAGACATCAAATAGAAAACTGGTGTCATAATAGAATAGTTTTTCACAATAATAAGTCTAAAATATCTTTCTAGCCAACAACTTTTGTCACTGAATGTACTACAGACGGACATAAAAAATAAGCATTTGTAAATTGCACCTTAGGACATTGGAATAAAGTAGATCACAATATTAAAGTCCCTAATAGGTCACAAAGCGATTACGAAAGGCGTAAGATGGACTTTACCTCAGGGCGTTAATTAAGAAAAATAGGCACAGAAACAGGCAGACAGGTGCGCATTGGACATGCCTTGAGAAAATTGTTACTTCGAAGCTTATATCTATGTAATTTTAAACGAAAGCTCTTACGAAGAAATACAGCCTTTTTTTTTAAACACAGTACTTTTCGCAGTTTTAATAAGTTCTCGAAAATGCGGGTATTATGAATCGCGTTAAAATATGTGATGCCTCTCTATTTATGTAGAATATTATATAGAGAATCGCGTTTCCAAGAGAACTCTTCAAAAGTCCGGGATAAAAATTATCCTATGTTCTTTCTCAAGGTCAACTCTATCTCTGTACCAAATTTCATTAAAATCAGTTCAGTGATTTTGACGTGAAAGCGTAACACAGACAGAGTTACTTTCGCATTTATAATATTATATATAGTAGGGATAGTTAGTTAATAGAATAGTTCGTTGTCACAATGCACTCGCTAAAGATTTCAATTCTATGTTCGTTGTGATTTGTGAATGCGTGTTTGTTTACCAATTAAACTTAGCTGTCAACTCTAAAATTGCTCAATCGATTATGATGCGGTTTTCACTATTGCACCTTTATTTTGCACACCTGTATTTACCTGGGCTTTTTAACGAAGTGTCTGTGATTAATTATTTCTCTTTCTCCTTTTTTATTTCATTCCTTTCCGCTCTTTTCATCTATTCCAAAACTCAATTATTATTTTATTTTCGTACAGAACCAACTTACCAGTCTGTAAAATTAACGTTTCGTTTATTGCGTTCCAGAATTTATATGGCTTGTGTAATAGCTTTCAATAAACACATTAGCACAGACAATTGTAATGATTTAAATTTATATAATCTTGTGTTAAACCATGAAATGAGACGTGTATTAATCTGGATGCCGGTTTAGTTTATATTGAGAATTCCGGTGGAAAATGAGGTAGGTTTTATGCAGACTGGTTTATTTAGTACTAGGCATGTGTAGGTGTGTTCCGATCTCGTTTTAAACTGTTTTTTGATATTCAAGTGAGTTAATATCAAAATTATAAAGCAAAGCGTTGTTTGCGTTTTGTTTTGTGTGTCTGCCTGTGATTGCAGTTATTTACGTTACTTATTAAAAGTGTTAAGCAGTTTTGTTTAATCCATGTATAGTGATTGTGTCATACGTTAAAGTCATGCAATTTTTTATTGACTTATATTATTAGTGTGTTTTGTTAATGTCAATAAGGAAATTCCAAATTCTGATTTTGCAAATACCAATTGTTACAATCAAAAAATACAAATTAGGTAAACTCATATGATTCAATATCATCTTGACTTTAAGTAGTTAAATTTATTCCAATAATGGGCAAAATAATCCCATATCAAGTTCACTTACGATCATCCCACTGTTGGGCAGAAGCCATAACCCTTTCTTTCCCATGTCTATTGGAAATATAACTACTAAATAAATATATATTATAGTTCAAAAAGCGAATAAAAATACTTCATACATAACCAATAGTAGCTCACATGATGCCAGTGACGTAGCGATCGATGGGAATTTACTGGCTGACGTCATCTGCGCACGCGCCGCTCCCGAACCAGATGTCCGAATGTTTGGTGTTGTACTCGTGTAATGAATTTGTTTTATCTTATTTAATATAATTAGAGGTGAAATGTTAAATAAATAGATTGGGAATTTATGCTAAATGGAGTTGCGGTTGTTTTGGGTAGTTCCTTTGTAGAGTGGATTGAACTAGTTTTTTTCTTAGGTATCCATTTTGATTGAATGTTAGTGGTGTTGATGACAGCCTTTATCATTGATCTAAGAAAGTATGGATGAGCCGTTGTCCAGTAAGAAATGAGTCTAAAAAGGTTCGCCTTAATCTATCTAAGCGATTTTTTTACTGTTATTCACAATTAAATCACTATCTTGGAATCTTCGAAAGATTGTTTTTTATATCAAAGTGGTGTAAAATTTTCTTTCTTTGATTGAAGTGCCAAGACGCCACTACGTGCAGTCTAAATAGAAAGCCTTACGAGCTCATAGTAAAAGCACAGAATTAAACAGAATTATCTAAGTATCAACTATACGATGTTGATGCCATAAAAAGTCACTTTAAGAACATTCTACTAAAACTCCGTCACACTAAGTCTTCTTGGTTTATACTTTGCGTTGTATTTCGTAGTTTCATATAACAGATCAAAAATACTGGAAGGAACAACTACAAAATATTGTGGATTTTATAATTCAATGTATTTTTTTCTGTAACCTCTTTTGCCAGTGGTTAGACAAAGGTCTTCGTTATTTGAGATGCTTAAACATCCCTTCTTTAAAATCAGAACAAAATTTTGGTACTGACAGTACTTACACAAAAATAGGTAGGTACCTATGAAAATGCATTTTTTTATTATAGCTAAATCTATTAATATTTGTGCCTAATTTTTATAAGTCTAAATTTCTTTCTTTCAAAGAATGGTATAGGAAATAGAAGCGCAATAAACGCAAAAAGTATATTCCTTGGCACAATAAATCTGACCTATTTCTTTAGAAGATAGATTTCAAAACATATTTCTTCAATTCTGTGTAAAGCAAAAAGTATATTATTATGAAGCCACAAAGCCAAGGAAAAAATCCACCGTTTTTCAACAATTATCCAAAAAAAAAACCCGCCATTCACGCATGAAACCACAGAACCGCTATTCCGACCTTCGCTTATCGTTCTAACGACATCATTATTTCAAAGGGACAAATGTCAAAGGTCATGAGTTTCTTCAAAAGATTGTGACCCCTTGGGTTTCTTTGAATGGTTTATCTCCATTCATACGTAAATATTTCAAACAAACATTATCTGTATGAAGGCTTTAAAGTTGACAATGGGTGAATTTCTAAACATCGCATATATATATGTACATTATTTTATTTCTATTTAAAAGGCAATCATAATTGGAGGAGCAATGTACGGTCAGCAATAAAAATCACTGGACAGAGTATAATGTATGGTCAGCAGTGAAAATGAGTGAACAAAATCTTAAAAACTACTAAATTAATTGACAGTTCTGTAATATTTGTTTTTGTTTTTTTTTGTATTATTATAGATGTAAAGTGTTAATTTATTTTTAGGTACTTAAAAATAGTGATAAACAGCTGATTTAGGACACTGGTAGCGACTTACACAAAACAGACACAAACAAATACACCAATAAAAAAAAACATCAATTCAAAATTATATCGTAAACATCAATTTATTTTTCAATGTACAAATAAATGGTACAAAAACAAAAGTATGTTATCAAAAACGTTTTATTATAGCTACATATAATATTTAGCTTATGATACGGTGCATAACGAAATCATAGATTATTATATAGAATTCCGATAACCGGGTTGTAAAACCCAATGGACAGAATCCAATTTATATCAGTTCATGTATTAATAATACGATATTATTTTATTGCATCCAATAAACACGTAAAGTTAAACTATAAATATTGAGGCATTTAACGAGTCATGTCAGGATATCTAAGCCGTGAATTCGTATTAAAATGTTTGGTAGACATTTTTATTCGTTTCGTTTAAATTTTGAAATGTTTAAATTTAAAATGCATTTGTTTATGTTTTATGTAGGTATAGAAAAGAGACAACCTGATAACTTCGATTGACGTTTGAATTGAGCTACGAGTCAGAACAGTTTTATTTGACAGGTTAATCCAGAATCATTAAATGGTAGAATGAACAAACAAGCTTCAAGAAATATTCTATTATATTTATGCTATCCAGAAAACATCCTGTAGATGAAACAATTGAACTACAGACCAGAATTGAAACAATTTTTACAAACGCGACACCTTAAAAACAAAAAAATCCCCAAAATACGGCTTCCAGTGTCTCTACATCCATGTGTTGGCCATTTCGCGACATTATGCCACTATTTGGGTCACAGTCGCAGTACGATGACACAGGGTGCTCTTTATTGTTCACCTACCCTCTCGTTACGTACCTGCTATATTTCGTGTTATTTTCTTCGCCAAACTTCACTATTGGATATGTGGGTCAAGATTTTTGAAGGGGTCTACGTGATTTCTGTGAAACTTTTTCTTGACTTGTATTATTCTGCGTTCGGTTTTTGTGGTGATGTAGGTTTTGCATCGTGTTTCGAACATTAGTTACTTTTCTTTGTGGTTATATTGTAGACATAAAGACTTGAATTTATTTTAAGAGTTCCGTAACCAAGAGAAACGGAACACTATTACTAAGGGGCCGCTGTCTGTCGGTCCGTGTTCAGGATTAATCTCATGAACTGTGATAGCTAGACAGTTCTTATTATTACAAATGATGTATTTCGATTTTTGCATCAATAAACACTAAAAACAAATCCGTCAAATAAATTCATTTTTTCTCCTGTTACATTACAAGTTTCTTTCACTTACAAATTCATAGTATTATAGTCATTGTATTGTCTACCTATAGGTAGGCAAAGGTACCTATTGCAAGGACCTCATATTCAAACTAACTATTGTATTAAATGATAAGCACAGAAACCAGTATTCCTTACAATCCCAGATTAGAATGGGTGTTCTGTTTATATTATTATTAGCCGGCCGACGTACTGGCTTCAAGCCAATCAATACATGATTGTGTTATGTTCAAGGTGCGTCAATTATACTAAATTGTCCTTATTATTTATGAATGTTGAGGCCCTAATTACTGTAATAACATTTATAGAAGATTTGAAGGACGTAGATAAGAAGTTAACAGAAGTAGGAGTGAATTTTAATTGTGATAAATAAGGAAAGGAAAATGAATCTTATTTAGCGTTGTTAAAGTTAGTAATTCTTAATTATTGTTTTAATGTATTCCGGATTTAGTAGAAACATGTATATTACGTTTCGCTTCTGAATTTATATAGGTTAGGTGCACATGCAATAATTTTGATGTTCAAATTTATATGATTATTTTATTAAAAAAAACTGCATTATCAATCGCTTGCTGGACATAGTAGCCTTAATGTAAGGCAGTACCAATATGTTTTAAATAACTTTTTGGAATGGTTGGTAAACTACCTATTTTCGAAATATAAACGAGCAATGGAAACCAGGAAAATAGTATTAACTTTGCAATGTGGACTAATCATTTTCACCTTGTATTTGTTTTTGCTTTATGCCACTACTTCTACGACATCTCAAGCTAATATAAAAATAAGAATTGTATGAATTAATAAGAATTGTTTTTAACATTTCCTTGAAAACCTCAGGTTTTCTGTTTTCCTCACGATGTTTTCCTTCACTGTTTTAAGCAAGTGATAATTATTCCTTAATTACATTGACATGAATTCAAAAAGATTTTTACTGTGTGGTGGATTTGAACCTACGACCGTTTACATTACAGGCTATCACTATCACCGCATCTAATAATACGTATAGATAATAAATTCTCTATTTAGCGTCCTATGATTTGAGATATTCAGAGTTATGATTGTAAAGTTCTTAGCGGTACGAACATGTGCCAAAATCCGTACTATAATACACCGAGGCATGTGTAACACACGTGTATGCAGTACGGCAGAATATGGTTGTACGTTTCGACAGTAACGACAAAACAATATTATTTGGATTTCGGACCAATAGGAACATTAATATCAAAAACTATTTATGTTGGAAGTAGCTGGTTTTCCTTAGATACTTGTTTCTTTTGATGCAACGACTCCTGTGTTAGTTATGACAATTCTTCTCAGGGTAGTTAGATAGGAAATATAGACGCCAATATTCTCTAAAAAAACCATGTAAAAGTGATGATATATCCTACTTACAGAATAAATAATTGCATTTAGTTTCATATGTTGTGTGAATAATAAAAAATATTTTCTATTGGGATATGACATCAATACAAGCCAAACCGCGGCCTAAAGCTATAGCAGTAAGGTCATAAATCCAACGAGCTTCTATTCACAAATTTATACGTTAAACAATTCATAAATACCTAATAATTTCATTGCGAAATAAATCACAACATAATTCGAAATTTCACCGAAATTGTTAAATTAAGCTCATTATGTACTAAATGGTTTAAGCTCTTTTAACATTTAAACCTAACAAATTTGACGTTAACCGCCATTGCAGTAGTACCAACATAATGCAACTAAATGTCAAACGTCATCAGTAATGTTAAATAATGGACATAACTGCCACAGTTATAGCACAAACGGTTCTAATTAGTAAAGGCTAATTGCGACAGCAGTTTGTTAATTGTTTGATTTAACTCGCACCTTGTTAACTGAACTTGTTAAGTAAATAAAACTTTAGAAGTATTCTACACACCTAGGTTACAATGCCCAGATGCCTAGGTCTTCATAATTTATAACTGCTTCCTCACTTCAAAATAAAAAGGCACTTGTAAGTCTCGCTACTATATTTTTTTAAAGAATCCTGCACTGAGGAATATATTCCTTGTGTCGGGTTGATTCTCTCAAACATGCACAAAGACACCCAGTCTCAGGACAAGAATTCGTGGATCACACAAACGCTTGTCCCACATCCCGCATACTTTGTTTGGCGCATCACCTCAAACAATTAGCTATCCATAAATACAGATGAGCAAGCAAGACACAGAACTTTATCGCAATATCGTGTAACATGTTGTTCCACTTTCACTAAGATAAGTAAGGGCAAATAAGGAAGCTTTTGTCCCATTTGTCACTATTTCACACCTGAAAATAACAAAAGAATCTAACTGAAAGTAAGTGACAAATCACCTAAAAAAACAATTTTGCATTTTAAAGACACATACTCATATTACCGTACATATCTGTCGATTAAATATTATATTAACGTTTACCTAATCAAACCATGCAACAAGACATAAGGTTAACTATGTGTAATACAATTTGTCCGTCGAAATGTCTTGCAAATAACGATAATCTACGAGTCAAAGGTAAATGATCATGATTTATTCAAAGTTACTTATTTTCCGAACAATTTTACGTATTCGTTTACCAATAAATTATATGCTACGATAGACGTTACATCGTTTGTCGGTTTGGTTTGTAATAGTTGTTTTTCAAGCGACTTTTAGTTGCCTGGTTGACAACAAATTGTATTAACACCACTGCGCAAACGGAGGGAGAATGTTGTCAAAGTTTGAGAGCGTTTCTTGACACAATAGATTCTAAATGATTTTTATAGATTTTGCTGTATGCAGCAAAGTTGGAATGATTACAAGTGTTCTGTGATCTAAAAATATTGTCTCAAATGTTAAGGAAAATTTACATTTTCTACCAAGAATTTCATAAGCTTTACCTAAAGTACAGAAAATTAAAGATTGTTCACTCATCCAGTACTAAAATAATTTGACTAGATGTCTTAGACTATTATTTTCATTCATCATTAATTCATTATGCTCAAGAAACGCCGGATATTCCAAACCTGGTCATAACCACCGAAATAACACGCAAACATTAGTCGAAACAAATTTGAATCATAAAATGTCTGAACATATTATAATATACATAATTAAGAACATAATGTTAGCTAATTATGTTTTTACTTAGATAAAAATATCAATTAAGGTATAATAAGCAATATATCACGTAATGTTTTTATTTTAATATTTCTATGAATATACAAACGTGACTTTTGTAGCTAAAGTAATAGTTAAACAACACATGTTTTGCTTCTGATATGTAAATAGTTATTAAAAAAAAGTCTGAGATATCGAGATAATAATAAAGACTACAAATTTGTGTAGAATCGAAATTAATTCAAATGTTTTTTATTCCCCGCATCTCCAAAGCAACATCTCTTTAACAAGAAGCGTGGAAGCGAGATAGCATACTACACGATATAAAGCCGCATCTCTCTCCCACAATTGTGGAACTGTTACAGTTGGTACAGTTTTACTTTTGACATAGTGGTCTGCTCGCAGGATGTGTTATAGCATAAATGTCAACATTCGGTAATACCAAATACCAAGCAACTATTTGTTGTCATACAGTTGATATCAAGTTGTTCGTCTACCAATATGAAATTTGACATTCCCCATGCCTCGACTAGAATTTCCTTTGTGTTAGCAGCACGCGATCCAGCTATTACGTGACGTGTCAATAACTAAAATTATAGCGGCCATGTTTCATATACACTGATGTTTTTGTACATCTTACATTTTTTGTCTACCATTAATATTCGGCAATGTATTATATGCACGTAGTTTAATTTCTTTATTGTACCCAAAGTGCTCGTTTGGGATTTTATGATCATTAAATTGTTAATCATCGTAATTAGAGTTTTTCGTTTGGTGTTTAATGTTGCTCTGGCCTTGAGTCTCGAATACATCGTCGTCTTTTTTCACTTTTGCGGAAAACGAAGTCCGTACATTTCAATTCACTGGGTTGTTCATAAAAATCCATTCAAAAATATTTCCCTTTACTTCTTGCCCCTTTTAACTAATGGCAAATATAATTTTGTCTTTGACCAGTACCCAGTGACGCTGACAGCATCGTCGATGGCTTTGAACATGTATTGTATAAGGCCAAACTGGACAGACATTAGTCCGAAGAGAGATGCCAAAAACGAAGTATAGGTACTAGTGCCATCATATTTCGATGTAACAATTTACCCAGGCGTATTTATCGCCCATCTTAAATCCGTAACTCACTTAAATTAGTCTTCTCCACACAAATCCAGATTGTCTGATCCCCAGTCGTCAATTCAAATTGATTGTATAAAGCTTATCAATCGTTTCCTTTTGATGTCCAAATCTCCATACTACAAAATTGGAGGCGAACAATTACCTGGCCTGAATCTTTTTGAAGTGGTTCCCACAAGTGGCAGATCCAATGGTTTACGAGCGACGAGAATAGAACTGGTTTGTGGTACGTCTTTAATTCTACTGTGTTTTTCTTGTTCAAAACTCTTGGATGCATTTTTGGTACTTCATCAATCTTGGTATTTGAGATTCGTATATTGGTAGATTTTAGACCTCCGTCGCATCAAGTTCTTGAAAAAAAAATAGTATTGTTGTCTTTCAAAAATTGAATGTAAATATCATGGAAATATTTCCAGTAAGTGTCCAGTCCTAAGACTGGACACTTACTGGAAATATTTTCTATTATTCTATTTGAATGTTATGTTCTAACCATTGATAAATAACATTTCAAATCAGATATTATGACATTTAGGTATTGATGTGCTATAAATTTACTCAATTCAAGTTGACGTCAAATATGTTAAGAAGTTTTTCTCATCATGACTAGTAGTTTTAAATTCTAAGACAAAAAACAAATGTACGCGTCTAGATTTTTCTTTTTTTATTTGTATTACTCTTTAACACATGTTCACTAAACGCCTAGATATTCGATTCGACGTATATTGTCTAGATACAATGTTCTAGTACTTCAAGTCTAGAATTAGTGTAAGCACATAAAACTGGCAGTTATTGCAGGTCACGGCCTCGCCGTTGTAATGGGGTCACATGGGTGCCATATTGCCATATAAGTATTATACTTTGTAGGAAAGAACTATAGCCTTATGCCTACCTTAAGTATGTGTACCTACTGTAGTTTAAATTGGAATTTGAAACTCAAACATTGTAGTGATATCATTAAAATATAAAAACTTAATTTGTTAGTAGAAATAAAAGGGAATATATAGCTAAGTTAATGAACGTTTAGACTAATATATTAGATGCAATAAGTCTGTTTGTTACGTTTTTACACTTTTTACCATTAACCGCTGAACAAATTTCGATGGAGTCAGGTGTACCAGAAATCAACATAGACTTTTTGTCGCGATAACCGAGATTACTTACTGTATTGATGATGTTGTAGACTCTAACAAATTTTAAAGTGATATTCAATGTCATATTAAGCTTGAACCGACCGAAACTTTAAAATTGCTAAAATATTCGATCAATAAATTAGTGATAATCTAGAAGCCATTTTACAACATAATATATTAACATAGAAATTGTTATGAATGGCACTCGAACTCAAAATAGACATCTCAAACCTGTAAATCTCGTCTCACATTACTACAAACAACTGCAGTTACCAGACTTGTAATAATGTCAAGGAAAACAGTTTTTTTTTTGTTAATTTAAGAACAAAATGGCGGAACAAACATACCACCCGTTTTATCTTCCGTGTTTATAACGAACGTTAAGTTGACAATAGTGAACGAATACAATTTATGCGACTAAGGAGACCCACTGTTGGGCATAAGTCGGCTATAGGGAAGGTTATAGCATTGACCACCACGCTAGATCATGGCGGCGGGTTGGCGATTTCAGATTTCTTCAACTTTTGTCACTATTGAATGATTCCAAAACCCCACTGCTGTGGTACATATAATTTAAAAAAAACTTACGTTCATAAGTGTGTGGTGTGTCTGCATTGGGATTGAACCTGCAAGTCTTCCATACAAATGCATACATAGAATCACGAGAAGACCTCGACAAAGTAAGATATTTCATAAACAAATAAAAACTTTTAATTAAAATAAGTTTGCATTTGCAGACAGTTTAACTAAGACACCTTTTACTGTGGTGGTATCTTCTTTTACTTTTTTTTCGCCTTTTCCGGACAACTCAAAATAATTTTATGACACCGGCTCTCCAAGATAACAATGAAAATGACTCTTTCATTGTCAAGCGTACACAAACAAAAGGGAATACCGGTTTCCATGGTGTTGTGGTTGCGATAGACCTAGCCAGATGTGTTACTAGCTGCTAAAACAATAAATACAAAACAATCAAGATCAAGGTTAAGCAAAGTTATTAAGGTCAAAAATTTGATGGTCGAAAAAAAAATTTGTCACCCAACCGATTCGTCTTTTTTTAGCTTATTGGTACGGAACCCTTTGCGTTGCGTGTTAAACTGGCACTTGACCGGTTTTATTGGAAGCAGGTGTTACAAATATTTATATATTAGGTCATAAAGATTATTGTCTGTATTTAGATCAGATGGATCGTGTATCTTTAGGTAAAAATGTCAAGATATGCAGAATGACGTAACGTGTTGCCGTGACCTCGGTTTTAATTAATAATTTACTGTTACGTTATAAGAGCAGATCGTGAAATATCAAAGTTGCATTTCAGTTATCAAACTAGTTTTTTATCGAGTTGAGAGATGGCATATCTTATGGTGTAATACGGAGCTTCTTTCCGGTTCTTCTCTATAGGAATGACATTGTGAAACTGCTCAAGTAAGGGAAAAAAATGGCTAAATGAAATATATTATTGAATTAAGAATGACCCATTTTAAGGGTAAAACAGTAAAATTTAATATAAATATGTTATATAAATTTTATGCTCGACTTTTGTTTTTTTGTTTTTTTTCTTTCTTTTGTTCCTTGATTTTTTTCTCAAACCGTATTCGATATTTAACCGTATTTAATAAATAGAAAGTAGTCCCTAGTCAACTTGTCTTTAAAATCAGTGCTATTCTTAATTTCGTACTCCTGTTAAACTCCAGCAAAACCGACAGAGATAGAGAGGTTTAAGAGAGAGAGAGAGAGAGAGAGAGATGAGGACTATTTTTTTTTAATAAAACAGCATTACTGTTTCTTTAAAAAGGCCATGTCCAATACTGAGTGATGAGAATGTAGAGCGCCATGACACACATTCGACTCTTGCGCACAAAGCAGACGATGTGATTTTTTTAATTAATTTGTACACGACTTGCATCTTTAAGGTCTCTTTAGATTTAATTGGGGCCTTGAAACCTTTGATTGCTTTTCAAAATGTTATTATAATGACTGCTCGTCAAATCATTACCTAATAATGCCAATTAACAGAATGAATTGTCTAAAGAACCTTCCTAGTCACTATATAATAATTCCAGATAATATATAAAAACAGTCACATTTAAGTACACTTATCCTAAGTCTCTTCTACTCTAAAAAAGCCTTAAAAATTTGTAACTGACACGTGAGTGTTAATACCTAGTCACAGTTTTAAAGTACCTAAATATAAAAAATCGGCCAAAGTTCAATTCTCGACTACTGTACAAAAGAAAAAAAAAACCTTACCTAGCAAAAAATCTCAAGCCACTATATTCACAATTCTAAAATTATAAACACGAACATTAAAGAAAACAAACAAAAGCCGCTCCTCAGTTAAAAGCCGATCGTAACCCACATACAAGCAATGTCAGCTGTCACCGATTACGCGTTGTTACGCAAACCGGCGCGTACGCACGCCCCACCCCCTTTTCTAGTGACCTCGCGCCGGCCACTTTCGCTGACTAAGATCAAGTTGAAACTGGAAGTGGTTGGAAAAGTTATGAATGAAGTCATGCGTAAACAAATGAAACAAATTATTTTATTTATAAATTGGTATTTTTTTAATCGGGGGACGCAAAAAGAGGACTGTTATGAGTTCGAACTTGTCTGTCTGTACTTGGAGAGGCCTATGTCCAGCAGTGGACTGCGATAGGCTGATGATGATGATGAAATTTTCTAAATGTGCATCGGATCCTAAAAAAAGAATAAAACAATAATGACTAAATAGTAATTGATATATTAAAATCGATGTTCCAATTAACGGAATTGCTTTATTATCCTCGCTCTTTTACGGTTTATTATCTTTATACTTAGGTTTAGTTGTTGCAAAACGTAACAAATCATTATCGAAAAAATGCCACCACCTATTAAAAACGATACTAAAGACACAATAAAATACGCATAATATAAAATTATAAAAAAAATGTCATTTCTAGCATCTCCATAGCTCTCTGTAATCCTTACAACTCGTCTTTCGACCGCGTGACACTCGAAGTGGGACGAACTCAATCGAACAAGGAATACTATTGAGTGGCTATTGTTCGCTAATTTCTTTCTAGTTTTTTCTCTTTATTGAAGTATTTTCAGAACCTTTGTCGGTCTTCAATAGTAAAAAGAATATTGTCTCGTCACAGATATTTGATGATGATATCTTTGCTGACTGTTTCGGTACAAACACTTTTTACTCTAAAGAAGTACATGGATGAGAATGTCTGTTCTAAAGTCTGGATGTCGTTGTGCAAGTTATTAGAATGTATATGAAACTGGCAACACAAGGAATAAATTCCTAAGCAGAGAACCCGGTTTAAAAAAAACGTTAAGGTGTTTAGATTATGTAATTACAGACATTCAGTAAAACAAGCGATTATAATAATTAAGTATACCAACAATTAACTAGTGAATTATGGTTCTTGATTTAATCCATCAGTCAATATTTGATGTGTTACCTCCAGCAATGTGAACAAACCGGTCAAACCAGTCTTAGTAATACGACGCGCATCAATGCGTATGCGCATGTCTACAACTTTGCAATCAACGCATTTCTAAATTTAAAAATCAAACTTCGAAAAACAAATGACATCCATTTTTTTAATTCTTTGTTCACTTAATATAGCTACAAAGAAGCAATTTGAAATCAAACATGAAAAAATGAACAATACAAAAAAGAATATTTATTTTTGAAAACTCTTTAATTAAACACCTATTTGACATTCGAAACTCGAATGATGAAATATCTTCATACATTTCTTTGCATGAACACTTACGTCAGTGTCAGAAAAAAAGGTTGTATTTATAGTTTGTATGGAACCAGTATTTAATGAGTGTGTCAATGTAAAGGAAACTGTTTTTTACGTTTATGCGCAGACATTTTGATACTTAAAACTCGTTTCGTATTTTTCATACATTTAGTACTTTTAGATGATGATATCATTGTTCTGTCATTATTTTACTTGCAGGTACTTTATGAGTGGGCTTTATGAAGTAAATTGAAGTACATTACTAGCCATACATATTTATGAAGAATTTTTATAACACCTAACAATATTAAAGCGAACAGTGAGGTCAGAAAATGTGTGTGGTTTTATCATATTTTAAAGAAACAACAGTACTATCTATACTTATAAAGAAAAACATGTTTGTGTGACATTGACATTATAGGGAGTAACCTAAGGAACTACTAAAGCGATGTTGAAAAAAATAGTATTAAACCGATAGGCCAACTAAATTAAATCGAAAACGCAGTGAGGACGGTTTAGTTTGTGGTGTATAATTAAAAGAAACGATCTCTAATGTTAGTAAAGTACTGTAATAATAATTAATTCAGCAAATAAAACAAGGTTTATATCTGTACTAAGGCAGTTAATATCAAGAATTACTAATTACGATTAATTAATTATGCAATTCAAAACACATTTATACGATTAACGAAGTAGTTTAGAAGATGTAAGGCACTAAACAAAAATGTCTAATTAATTTTTATTTGTCTAAATTATTAGAATATTTGTCTTGGCAGTACTTTACACGATGGAAATAGACTGAAGTGCCGTAATATAATCTAGAATTCTAGACCTGTCTGCTGTCTAAATAGTTGCGGTTGATACGTTTGACCCCATTGGCTCAGCGGTTAAGTTCTCGGGTTTCGGAACTTGTAAGTCATTTACTTGACTGCTTTTATTAATATCTTACGTGTAAAATAAAAAATAAAATTAATTTAAACTGAAATTGTAATTTTTTTTTTGTATTTAAATTTCTTAATAATTAGAGTGCTTCTTTCTATTTACATACGTTTTTTATTTACAATGATTGGTAAATTTTTGTCTTTAAGACGTATAATTATACCGAAAAACAAATAAATAAGATTTAATTTTACACTAGTTTTCCTCGAATTGTTTGAGTAAAGAGGTGTACTATTAATTCTCATAGATATACAATATGACATGATAAAACCTGTTTTTCTTGAAATATACTGTCACCTTGCCACCAAATTTTTCAAAACAAATATCCTATCAAATCAAATACTAAACAAATATTTCCTTCATTCAACACGACTTATAATGATTAATTTGTAAAGAATTAGCACAAATCCGTCTCTACGTATTTGATTTAACAAAAACCTCGAGAATGCATCTAGTTTTTATCACTCGTCACACCGGTGCAGACACCTAGACCGGATCGAGGGAACTGTTACTCATGTTTACAAGTTAGTCAGCTTAGTATGCATTTTCAAATTTTGTTTTTATTTAGCCCACTGTGTCCCACTGTTGGGCAAAGGCCTCCCCCAAATCCTTCCGTGATTCTCTATTCTGTCCGTTATGGAACCAGCCCGCGCGGTAAGTGTTAAGGTATTTCCAAATATTAAAGGAAAAAGTTTTCTTTCAAAATTACACCAAAATCGGTGCATCCGTTTTGGCGTGATGATGTGATGATGTGACAATAATATACGCACAAGTACAAAAACACTCACATATGAGTTCTATAATATATTATAATTTTAAAACAAAATTACGATATTTTTTTTGTCGTTGACGTTATGAGTACTCAGTTATCGTGTTAAGAACTCTACTGATACACTATTCATTATAACAAGTCGAAAAAGACATTAAAAAGAGGTTTAACACAACTCGCTCTAAACTAGACTTTTTTCTAGAAAGAAATCCGACGTCTCTACATTTTTTTCTCTCCTGTCTTCTGTAAATACGTGTTTGATGTGATTATATGGATTAGCACAGAAAGCGTTTTGCAGTATGCGTTAAGTATGGCACTTGATTGGCACACTGGCTTCAATATGTAAGTACATATATTGCAGACAGGGATCTAAAGCCACCTCTTTATTTGAGACCAATACAGGTGCGAAAGGGAGACACCACTATACGCAGTCTAGTTCGCCGTCTCGCTTCGACAAAAGCGAGTTAGCAAACTATAGTATTAATTTAAAAATCGTGGTAGACCCCCAAGGCATGTATTATAGTGTAAGGCTCGTTTACATTGATCCAGTAATTGGCGTCAGTAGCTGGAAAGATTGACACTAAATTCAATCGCGTGTTTTAGTTATATATATTTTTTGTTGATCACTTTTACGCATAGGTTTTCGTTCAAGTTAATTTGCAGTAAATAAAGTCTTTTTGTACAAAGTAAAAGAGTGCGGCAAGTACGACTTTAATTAGGGTTCCATACTTAAAGGGCCGAAATGGAACGGAGCCATAGTTCTAGTACTGAGGCCCCGTTATTTGTCCTTTCGTTTCTCATGAACCGTCATAGCTAGATAGTTTAAATTTCAATGAAAAGAAAACCAACGAGGTTAATCAACGGTTATTACGGTCATAAATTTGATGGGTAGTCAACTTCTTTTTAGCATATTTATAACGAACAGTCAGCGTCAAGACCCTTAATTGACCAGTTTTTACATTTTTGCATTTACAAATATGATATTCATTTAAATGCTGTCCGCGTTACATTGTCAGTTGTAAATGTAAATTCAACCTCTATTCCCAGTTATTACAACGTATCTTTGTAATGGACACGGGTAAACATAAAATTGTTACTTACGCATAATTTCACAAACATATTTATATGCTAACTGGTGTAGGCTTAATAAATTTCATTAGGTCCTTGTCACCCGGAGGATGTGAAACGGGTTTTTCATTTATCTCGGCTGGTAAGGGTTGTATTACCTTTATAGTAATATTTTCAATAAAAATGTATTTTTACTGAGAATATAGTGTGTAATGTTGCATGGAAGTTATTTTGCATGAGTTTCCCACAGTTTAATTGTATGTGTTATTTAATACGTATTGCTAAAAGCCGTCATATTAAAGTGTAAAGAATGAATATTTGAGTCAATCAATAAAAAATTTAATACAATAAACGTTTGCTTTATTTTATTTCAATATTGTAACATAACATTTATAAGTTAATGCTACCTAAATACTGTTTAAATCAATTATTCATTAAATAAATTTAAATAAAACAGCGTTTTGCTTACAATTATTTAAATAAATTTATTTAAATCATTTATTTCACATATTATTTTAGATAAAGGTAAAATGTTATAATTTTATTCAAATAAATAAAATCTTTCCAATTTATTTAAATAAATAAAGGAGGTATTCTTAAATCAAATTTAAATGTCAATCTTACTTAAGTTTAACACTGGCACTAAACCACCCTGAATGTAAACCGTAAAAACTTTGAAGATAACTCTCTACTGCTTGATACTTGAAAAGTTACCCACATTTACTTTGAATTGCCTTCAAAAAGAAAATGTGGGTGACCTTTACATCTTCTTGATTGACTTCGAAAAGAAATAATTTGTCTAAGATATTTTTTTAACCAAAATAAAAAAACGACCATAATTCTTTTTTTTTCTGTACTAATTTATTACTAGTTCATTCCAATAAAAAATCGTGAAATATTTCAGAGGATATTTTTCTTGAAAAAAAAAATCGATGGTGAAATTCCGACATTTAAAACTAAAACTCAATAAAATTTTAAATTATAATTCCACGCAACTTTACTAACGAATTTTTACAGTAACATCACTTCATTCGTTCATTTCTTTTCACTCATTCACTCGCTCGCCGCTTCTACCTCGCACCAAGCGATAGGATTACGACACACCATCATGTTTTGCGCCACCGAACATCTGTTGAATATATTGCACTATTAACGAGGCATCGTGAATCTATTATCCTCGGTCAATAGTCAAGTGTTTCAAATAGAAAAGTAAGTAGTAAAGCTATTTTAATTCAGCTGTTTCTTGTCAAAAAATGTTTAGTTTATTTAGCAGGGTAAACGATTTCAGTTATTTTTTAGCAGTATACACCGTGATTTTTTAGTCGTCTTACAAAAGCAGCCCAGTTCATGTATCCGACGTAAAATACCCCGAGGCGCGATTTTTTTTTATCATCAACATTGTAACAAGGCTCGGACCGCGCTCGCAACAGAGCTGTGTTTGTAAAAAACTACGAATCGCATCATAATATTGAAAAAAGTTGCATTAATTTTTTTTTCAAATCTAATAAATACCTATTTTTTTTATCATAAACGTGTTCTAGTCATTGGATACATGAACTGGGCTGCTTTTGTAAGACGACTAAAAAATCACGGTGTAGAAATATGTAGGTATGTTTATAAGCAACGAAAACCACCCAGCACTTAAGTTCGGTGTGTCCCAGAGAAACGATTGTCTTGGAACCTCCAACAATATTAATCAGAAGTAGGGAATAGGAAGAGCGGGATAAAAAATATTTCTTTCTTTTTTTTTCTTTTCTTCTTTTTCTCTCCACACTTTTTTTGTCTCCCGCTTATAGAGAGAAAAAAATATAGATGCAGTATTGAGATTCAGGTCTTAGACTTTTATTACACAGATGAAATTACTCCCTCCAATATTTTCTGTTTTGACTTTGTCTACCCCGAGAGCAATATCTTCTAAAACACATGGCCAATAAAATGAAACTTTATTAAGGAACGAAACCCAATTACATCTTCAAAACACTCATCCCGTGAAACAAACAATAAGATCTATAAAAACAAAGCCTAGAATTCCTACTTCCATACCTTGAAGTTATGTTACTACATATGTGGGAAAGAGATACTGCTCTACGACTTATAGCGCGTTGTCTCTTTTCCACAACTGCCAAAGTCTTACTTCCAAAGATGGCGGTCTCAGTACATGCAAAAACATTCGCCGGTCGCTCGTAAAACACGAGATGAATCCGTTTCACCCGGATAGCATTAGCCATGACAAAGTAATCACCATCCGGGGTCATATCACACACCTGACATATTCAAATTTAGCTCATAATGTATTGAAATTGGGGGCAAATATAGGACGGTTAAAATGGCGACGAGAAAACATGTTTTGTTTACCTTACAGCGTTGTGCGAGATAAAATCAAGTGTTCTTGTGATGAGCTTTTTTTTTCTTCAATATGAATGAAGAACGGAATGTCATCTTATTATAAATGTCTTTATTTATTTTAATAAAAAATGAAAATTAACGTAACTTTTTATATAAGGACGTTTTAAAAATTTCAGCATTTTTTAAAGAAATAACTTATCAAGTATGCGTTGATAAGCCTTTTGTTAATAATATCGTTTTAATTATAAGCGCTAAAAGTGATTAAAATGTGTCCACCGTATCGAAATGAGGAATTAAACAATTTTGTTAATGAATGCCGTTCATAATTCATTTGCTTCGATTATTTCGACTAGTACGGACTGATTAACTGATAGCCAGTTATTTTTAATCGTTTCTTGGGTTCCGTAGGCGAAGGGTTAAAGAGGAACTCCAACAACCAACCCATATCAGTTTGTCTGCCCGGGTGTCCGTCCGTCTTTCACCAGGCTTTATCTAATTAACTGTGATAGGTTGACGGTTGAAATTATCATAGATCATGATGTATTTCTGTTGCTGCTAAAACGAAATTACTTTGAATTAAGATCGAAGGTAAGCAAGGCTTCTAAAGGTCATTAATTTGTTAGGAAACAAATAAAATTTACCAAACCGATTTGTTTGTCTTTATTCGATTTCTACGGAACCTAAAGTGACATGAGTCCGACTCGAACTTGACCGGTTATTTCCTTAATATTTTTTGATAAGCTGTGTGTTTAATGTACCTTGTGCAAATTTTGATTAAAATTTGATGTATTCTTAGACGTTCATTTACTTAATTCAGTAATTTCAAGAAACTAAAGGTTGCCTCTGACAGTATAAATTAATACGATATTGAACAATTTCGTAAATAAATATTACAAATTTGCTAACTATGTAACGATGTTAACTGCACTGCCGAGTGATATTGGTCGCCACCAAACCTAGAGTGCGCGAAGTGTATCAGCTTTGATCCCGGCGAAGGACGAGCATTTTTGTGATTTACAAATGCTTGTTCTGAGTCTAGGTGTATTGTGCATGCGACTTCAATATTTTAGAAACTCGCGCGTCACAAGGATTATCTTTCTGAGTAAAACCTCATTATAAGAAAATTTTCACAATCATCAGCAAATACATTCTCACAAATACAGATGACTGTCTTATCTGTACACATTAACTAAGGCCTTGACAAACCTGTCTGTGCGAAACTGCAATGAAGCGAGAAAAAATTATACTACACTACGATAAACACGTATTGGTAAAGAAAATTCAAGTTGAACTGGACGCGTTGGGTTTTTGTGTTGACACTAATTAAGATGACTGTGTGGTTTAAAACCTTTAATTACTTTAATGAGACGAAATTTTAGGATATGTCAGTCTTATGAGACTAGATTTCGGGATTTGTCAGTCTTGTCATAAGTTTGATGTACCACTTATGGTTGGAGGTTTTGAACATCCTGTATTCCTCTGATTTCTTTTTTAGATACACACACGTCACAACATTGTCTGTAAATGTTTTTAGCAAGTGATCATTAACTGTGTGACGCACATGAATACTAAATATGAATGTATAAAAATGCATACTTAGGTTTTTTTTTGAAATTGGAATACACTAAGGACGTTAGTTTACCTAACCGTATATAACTCTGGTACACAATTAATTTCCAATTCCAGGGAATATCGCAATTTAAACTCATAAAGGTCTTGAACATTGAGTTTCGTCTTTGGAAACGAATTGCTTCCTTACCTCCTTTGAAAAATCCTAGCTGTTATCAATCAGTTGTATCTTAGCAGTAGGACGTATGTATATATGACGTATGTCAACAATGACACCTGTCAAATTGACACATCACTAACCATGAACAAAGAATTCATAGATAATTAATACTCATTGTATACTTACCATACATATTAAATAAGATTACCTAAGCAGAATAAATACTGCTTAAAACTACCGAGAAATCTAAATATAAGTGAAGAACTTTGAATTACTGGCTAGTGACGTCATAGACCTCACGCAAGCAGCGATCATCACGACTTCGCATCTTCATTTAATTGCTGGTTCTTCATTAATCAAGTTGTAAGGATAATGCTTACTACTTAGAAAAAAATATATGCGTTTTTTTCTGTAGGCAATAATAATTGTAGTTATTAGTTTGGTATGTTAACTATGTTACGATCGTGTTATGTTTTTGCTTGCTTTTGTTAGATGTTTATCATTCAGTGGAGTCATATTTTATTAGGTATCATTTTTATATTATTGTTATCATAAAGTTTATTTGATTTTCGTACGCGTAACACGTGAAATCTGTGATCATGATCTACTTATTAATGGAGTTTCATGCACGTGAATGTTTCACAAATCTTCTATAGGTAAACGATTAAACCTTTTGAGTCAAACCAAGGTTAAGTTTGACTCAAATATTTTTAATCTTCTCGCAGTAAAAAATAAACTATTACCAAGAAATTAGTATTTATTATCTACTTTATTAACTTTTATTTTTCCACATGTTCAAAAAAACTAATAAAAATCATATGCCAAAGGGAAGACCCGAGTTTGAGTCAAACATACTTTAGAGGTCAATATTTATGAAAAATTCCTTACTCCCTGCAGTCGATAAAGACGATAATACAAACACGTTCTTTCCTTACTAACTTTATCTGCACTTAACTACATTAAACAGAGTTATCTAATTAGAAAAATAACTGACTAGTTTCATATGATCTTCGCAATCCTGTTTCAAGGTTTATCTTTCAGAATGCAAGACTGAACGAGAGTGAATGTAAGAGTGAACGAAAGTGAACTTTGAAAGTAAGAGTTTATGGAAATTAAGTAATTATATTATATTGAGTGAGAGTTGTATGATGAGTTGCAAGTTGAATGAAGTTGTAGAGTTGGTCTTTTGCATCTAAATATTATTGTTTGTTTCGTATTTTGTAACTGGTTTTAAACATTTTATGTGTATGTGATACTTACTCACTTCTGATGTGACTCATCAGATTCAGGTTTTAGGGTACCGTACTAAATAGGACAAAATTATCGTCATTACTAAAGCTCGGGCCTGTCTGTAATAACATTGATAAAATAAAGAGTTAAGCAACTAATGGTAAGGTCATAAAATTGATGGGTGATTTTGTTACAAAATTTTTGTTTTTTTTTTCGTTTTCTAACTTCTTAAACATAATAACTAGATATTATAGTGTCAAATATTGGCTATTTAGTCATCCTATAAATAACTTGCCAGATGCTATATAATTTGTAAAAAGGTAAGATTGAGTAAAAACAAATTTTAAAATAGCTTCATGCAATAAATATTGTAAGGCATTTTCTGACTTCTCGGATAAATAGTTGCAAACAATAAAATTGTCGTATTTAATGTTTGCCAATCTTCAATGGATCGACATATTTTTAGTACCACATACCTCCTTAAATATAAGGTAGAGTCAGAAACAATGATCTCTGAAAATTTCTAGCAGTATACGACTATTGTTATTGTAGAAGCAAGATGGCGCAATACACTGTGTATTGTTGTCTCACTCATACAATATCAATTCATTAACCGCCGATGAAAAAAGAGGGGGTTTTATAAGTTCGACGTGTCTGTGTACCTGTGGCATCATTTTCATTTTATTTTATCTTGTAGGTACTTTAAAAGAGCTCATTGAATTCATAATATCAATCAGTTATTTTTTCGATTGCAAAATCAAATAGCCAATAAAATTAACCCAAAACTACAAAAAAATATTGTAGACCAATATTATGCTAGTTTAAAAAAAAACATTTTTTTAAGTTAACTTTTTTTGCTAACCATACACATGTATCGGTTTATATCAATACCAAAAACGGCAAACAAATACTCGTAAAGTCTTATTAATTAATTCTTCGGCTTTGCGACTGAGTCTAAAACGAATTTAAAACAACACCGGCTGCACAAAAAATGGTGAGCTTTCGTTCGAGTATAAATAAATCGTATGATAGCCAATAATTTTCTGTGCGCTGTCTAGTAGTTTTGTAAGGGGGTGTGCATATTCGTATCAAAACCGCTGTGGTTTTGTAAACTGCTTTTTTTTTCATTTTTGCACTCTACATACGCGTGTTTCTTAATATGTCATGGATCTCAAAATAGTCTACGTCGTCATGCGCAGTTATGAATTATGTATTATAGGCACGTATTTTTAAGTGTTTTCCTTATTTAATTTTACAAAAAAAAAACACCTTGATAAAAACATGTCTTCCATTTATAATCATAGTGTTGTTTTACCTCAAAAGTTTACCTTAAATTGAATGCCTGGAAAGTTTAAACAAAATTCCAGCGCTTAAAAAACGCAGCGTTTAACCCGTCAGTGTAAACGGTCCTTAACCCGTCCTTTATCGCCTCACCATGTACGGTCACTACAAGTCTCATCTATCAATGGTTTTTTCTTGTCTTTCAGGTAAGTCCACTTCAAGACTGGATGTGTTTATGCAGACCCGCAGCTGTTTCCTCGGTTGAACCTCATTTAGACGATGCGAGAATATCGTATAAGTTGTTGTACATTGCTGGGCTGCTCAGCTCTTGGATCAAAAGTGATGTGTAATAACCAGTAATGTATTGCAATCGTTGGACTCTTCTCATCGTTTGAAGGAGTTTTATGCTAATATTGTACGTTTAATATTTTATGTACATTATTTTCTGGATGGTTCACTTTTTAATAAGTCTGGTAAGTGGGGTGACTTAACTTGTTGGTTGTAAATTTAATTATATTTTTAATGGTAGTTTTTTTTGGTATAATAATAATGTAAAAAGTGTATATTCAATAGTTTTTTGAACTTTTTGAAAATATTTTTAAAGGACCTTAAGGATCAGTATTTGCTTTTCTTCGTCACACTAATACTGTCTGTTACGTCTCTATGCCCGAACGCCTGAACTAATTTTAATAAAATTTCGTAAGAAGTTTGCTGTCATATTTGCATATAGACTACATTTTACCAGCAATAACCAATATCGGTACGTAACCTAAGCAAAAGCATAACACGAACATATAGACAAAGATATACAAAGATAACTACAATCAAGTTGTATTTATCAGTCTCAATCCTAAAAGATCATGCCGTCAACCAGAATACTCAAAACCACGGAGTATTTTTAAAAGCCGTAAAGCCCTTGGAATTGATGGCAGCTATTTCTACTTTCTCTATAAGGACTGATATAAAAATACAGTAAACCTCAAACAAAAACGAATCGCGAAAATGGTCCTTAATGTCTGAGGCATAAAGACGAGATTAATGTTAGAGTATTTGCTGTTGACTGTACTATTCACAGAAAATAATAATTGTTCAACTGGTTTTGTTCGTCTCACTTACAATTTCAAAATAGTCGTGTGAAGTATTTTGTTCTTTTTTTTGTAATTGATGCCTCTTGCATTGAATCGACCGATTCAATTGTTTTTGAAATCGAGGCTTTGACTTAAAAAGTCAAAAGCAATTTTTACGTTTTTGTGTGTAATTTTCTGGTTATAGTTGGGCCCTTGCGGAAAAGCAATGATGAAACAAGTTATTAGGCACGAAAAGCTTTATCTAACGTCACAAAACGAAGTCGGATAAAAGGATAAAATTAAATGTACCTATTATTAAAGGTGCCAGCGTCAACAAACTGAATCGAAATCGGTCCAGCTGTTTGGGCGTGAACAGATAACAAATATAAACTCACACACTCACACTCATTATACTCTCGCATCTATAATATTAGTGTAATAACAAATTTATCCATAAACTAACAATTTTCAATTCCTTTAAAAATGATTTCTGATAACAGCAAAATCAAAGACAAATGCGATCGAAAAAATCCACTCTGATTAAAAATAACAATACTATTGATAAACTATATAAGGAAACACAACAGAAATAAACCCTAGTCGCACAAAAAGGTGAATAACTTATAAATAGTCAGTCATTAGTTGTCCAAGAATAGATGTTGCATCAAGTTACACTTCTGTGCTTGCTTACTCTTAGCCCGATAACAATCTTAACACTATTAAAACTATTATATTTCTAGAATGTTTAGAACCTTTCAACTAGTATTTATAAACAAGGGTTGCGACGTGTTGAATTGTAGACTGCAGTGTAAATAAGTAAAGTTTAAAATGTTGGCTAATTAAAAAAACTAAGAAGTTTTTATTCTTACAAAATTCAAATTAAATTCGTGAACATATTCTTTTTGAGACCAGTAATAAAATAATGTCATTCTTATTAAAATTTCTGAATCTAATTCCAATTCACAGGCCTTTTCATCCAATAGGATACTAATCAGCTCTTTTCGAAAGTCTAATCTACATAAGACAACACCCTGATTCATCCTTCACCTTTTTTTTACTTTTAAGATACTATTTTATTTTTTCGAATCCAGCAATTTGCAGTCCTTTGCAGCTGAAAGAATATAAAAAAGCTAAATACATTTGCTAACTTTAGTTTTATTAAATAGCAATAGTAATTAAAATACTGTATTTCGACACTAAAAATATTAAATTGATCTCCTGTTTTTAAACATTTTCTTAAGCACAACTCTAATATTCCTTCGATCTAAGTAAAGTACAAAACCATCCACAATAACTATTAAACTGCCGTTTAAAATAACCCATTCGCGCTTGTATAACGTTCGTGAACCGGTTCCAAATTGATTTATCCCAGTTAACTGTTCTTAAGGCTTAATTTAACGTTCCTTGTTACTTGTTGCAAATACATGAAGTGCTTAAACGATTCG
This sequence comes from Trichoplusia ni, assembly GCF_003590095.1. Taxonomy (NCBI): domain Eukaryota; kingdom Metazoa; phylum Arthropoda; class Insecta; order Lepidoptera; family Noctuidae; genus Trichoplusia; species Trichoplusia ni. The sequence goes on from NC_039492.1 coordinate 2,277,335, forward strand.
CTTCTGATGGGTAGGGTTGTCACACGAATATCGATTTTGCGAACACATACAGACTTATGTATAAAACTATCACATTTGGACGTTAATTTGATACTGATTTGTGTGCTAGAGACATGTGTCAAGTCTACACAAAAATAGTTTTTTTTTTGTAGACTCCTTTTACAAGTTAATATGAAAATACGTTTTATAATTAAATGCGGACAACATCACATACTTTGTTCTGAACCCAAAGTAAATTGCTAAAGCACTTGTGTTATGGAATTCAGATACAACGAAGGTACCACAAACACCCAGACCCGAGACAATGTAGAAATGTTAATTCTTACATTGGCCGGACCGGGGATCGAACCCGGGACCTCAGAGCTAGCGACACCTTGAAACCGGTGCGTATGACACTCGACCACGGAAGTCGTCAAATAATTGAGATATTAGCCTTCAAAAGTATTTAGAAACCTCACAATACTAATATGGCTCATTAATATAAGTATTTTTTTCATAAATATTTCCCAAATTTCTACAGGAAATCGTTACCTTTTCCGTTGCAGTTTGTATAATCCGACTAATATAAATAAACTACACCAATGCGTGTAACATGAACTCTCAAAGCAGTATTGTTAGAGCGAGATAACGATACACTGCACGTAGCGGCGTCCCTTTTCCACATCGGTAATACTATTGTCGTAAGAGCTCAGTAAACGTTGATTTATAGTCCTATACATCATTAAGTATATAAATAAAGAAGTTTAACACAAATCACTGATCAATTTGACATGTGTTAGATAACTGTATAAAGGCTCTCGTACACAAGCGCTTTAATTTTTAATTATTTTTTGTGGCGAAGTTACTCTGCTTACCAAGCTATGCTTTATTTGTAGTTTAAGTTAGCAAATTATATTTTTTATGGACAGTTTAAAGTTTTATATTAGATCCTATTATTATTCAGATAGATTTCCATCTATGTTGTTCAGATAGCACAACCTAAAAGTTCAAGTAAAATTCTTGTCTAATTATATCTTGTGTGTAAACACCTTTACGCGAATTGTCAAGAAAAACCAGTATGAGCGCCCTAAATAAAAAAAAATGTCGACAGAGGATATCCGCAGATAAAGTAAATTAATTAATTAAAAGACTTTCCGATATGTCGCGATTAAGTCCGTGACAGCCCTATACCGATTACGGGAGCTCGTAATTAATTTTACTAAGCTATTAAAGGTTTAATTACAGTAGCCATAGCACGGCAATGCGTTTTTAACTTAATTATTTTAGTTATTTCAGACGATTTAATATGAAAAGATTTACTTCTTAGTGTCGTTTTGAATTTATTGCATTTTAAGAGTTGATTAACACATTGTTTTAATTGGAAGGTGGAACGCAATTATAGTTTGCAATGATGATTTACTCTGAACTTTTTTGTTCTGGAATATTCTTTTAATTGGTGCAAAGGAATTTGAAAACTTGTGAATTGATCTTGAAAAATATTATCGTAGATATTAACTAGTTTCGGCTATATATGACATAAGATTTCATATTCATAGAGAATTTATTGAGTTCTGAAGAATTATGGAAGTGTGTAGTGTTCCGTAGGTGGTTTAAAAACCTTTCCCATAGTATTTCCCTCAAACGGCCGCAATTGATAACCTGAGGGTATTCAATGTTTTAAACAAAATCTGATCCCATGTAATCATAAATATGATTCAACTCTCGTTGAAAACAAAATTGTTCGAAATTGATAGGTATGGATTAAAAATTTGTTGCAATTTAAATTGTGAGAAATTTTGGACGTATCACTTTCAGTAATTTTATCGAAAATTTGGTATCGGTTACCGGAGGCCATGCTCAATAAACATTTAAAATATAACGTTAAAAGTATACCTACTTGTTAATCGTCGCTTCACAGCATGATAAAATAATCCATGGTTTGTTTGTTCCAAAAAATGCATGAATAGTGCACTAAATATTTGGAGTTCGTGGTCAGATTTTGTCTCTTCACTATTTTTTAAGATTCAATAGATGAACCATCCGAAAATAAACAATTTAATTTCCCCAGACTCTACTTTTTTAGAGAGATAACAGCATCTATCCTAACGCTACAACAAAACAAATGTTTATTTTAGTCACAAAACGTGTATCACAACAACTTGCGTCATCATTACGACTATTACAAGCCACTTGCGGTTGTTAGGCAATTGTATTCAATATACAAGACTCAAGAACTAGCCGTAACCCCATAACATGCGCGTGAGTCGGTCATTCATGACCAATTAACGTTGACATTGTAACTCGTATATACTTTGTGAAATTGTTTGGGATTAGACTGGCCTTTTAAAGGTTAAACGACTTTTTATTAAAGGTTGCTTACTAACGATGCTAACATGTATAAGAATTTAGAGAGTTAAAATTAAGAATATGAAAAGGACGTTTTTATTTTATTTTAATAGGTCATGTGCACACCAAACAGTAGAAAAACAGAACTTAAAAGAAAAAGTACCTAGTGCACTTGCTTAATTCATAAGAAATCTATACCAGAGGATCTGCGATAGGAAAAGTGGTTGATATTTGAGCTGTTACTATGTTTATTACTGCTATGCAAGATTTTTTGCACATAATCCAATGCACAGCTTCGATAATCCATTGATCCTTCGGTATTAGCGACTATTGACTAATTACGAAGCTTCGGGTACGACATACCCATTATTTCTTTTATTTTGGGAGTATCCTGTATAATATACGTCTTTGGCCAAAGCTTCAAAATTCATTCGCGCCCTGATTTTAAAAACAAATCTTTACCATCATTTTTGAACGAAAAATCTATCAAGCAATCTTTCTTCATTTACTTACCATTATACAACAAAAACAATCATTTCTTACCGTGGTAATGACATTCAAGGGTCAGTAATGAACTCTGCCACCACGTCTCAACGTAATATTAATAAAGTCGTGGAAGCAGGACATCGCACTACAAACCGCAGAGCGCCGTCTTTCTCCCACAGCTGCAGTTGTTTACTTTAATAGTCAGTATTAGGCCCGCTGGGTTCAGTAATGAGCCCTACCTTTGCATCCGTGAAGCAATCACTACCGTATAAAGGTATTCATTGTCATGTCAGTTCATGGGCACTCGAGTATGAATTTGCATCACTTATGGTGGGACTACACGGTGGACTTTCCTTTGTTGTTTCTGTCAAAGTCTTGGTACAGAATTCTGTCAGCAACTTAGAATTTTCTGATACTTGTACTTACATTTTGCCTACCTTGTCCCATATCTTAACTCTATTTATTAATGCGATCTTGTTTCTTCTCTTTTTCCTGTCAATTTCCAAAAATATATCTAGTCATTTAAACAATAATTGTTGAGGAATTAATTAATTCTTAAGTTGCCGAATTCTCTGGAAAGAAAATTTTGGCCTTCGCTCGTCTGTTTGGTTTTGTATCGAAATTCTATAATGTATCTTGTAGTTTGCCTTGCCCAAGTTTAAATCATGTTGACCCACCATTACATTCAATTCACCAAGGTTGCTATCAGTTTTTGGTTTATGGTCAGCTGATTTATCGTTGGCAGCATATTTAGCAGCATCAAAGTGGTTTTTATTAGTATTGTTATTGAAATCTGGATTTGTTTTAACTGTTTGTTTTTCTTTTGATTCTTCTTGCCCATTACTACTAATGGCATCTTTACCTATATGAATTTACCGAGTGGATAGATGTAATTTAAATTTTATTTTATTTATTTTTTATTTTATTTTATTTATTTAGTTTTTTTTTAGTTAATCGGACCCATTATTTTTTTAAGGAATTACGGGTGTATTTTCTTTTGCCGTTTCCAAAAAAACAATTCAATCGCCCATGAGCCTCCCATCTAACTTATCATAAATAATAACTGCTGACATCTTAGAACCCCCAAAATATATGGGCGTTGCGTGCAGGACCGCCATATTTCTCTGTTTTATATTTTACAGGAGAATGGCTGCCATTTATTTTGACCGTCCAATTTGTATGGCTTTGTTATTGATGCCAGGTATTTTTACACACTTGTTGTTCCCGTGTGTTGAATTCTGATAGCCAATCAATTTGGTGGTTGGAAATTGATTTTTAAGGTTGTACTCCGAAGTGAATTCGTATTTGTTTTGATTATTTTACTGTGAAACTTTTATTTTATATAGGTATTACTTAAACTTAAAAAGGATATTATCCTATTAAAATATTTAGACTCTTCTTTATCTAAAAAGACTTTTTGGTTAAATGTGATAAATTGCTAGTTGGACTTTAAATACCTTTTGACCAAAATTAAACTACTTACTTACTTTTGTCCCTTGATTAACTATTAGACATAAGACCACCACTCTATTAAAAATACTAAGTGTATGATAAAAAACATAACCAACGAGCACAAGTTTAATAATTTTAATATTTGCACCCAACTTTTTCAATTTCATCCGAACGCCAAGTTTTATAAGAACCGTTCCCATAATCGACCATTCATCGACTTATTAGTTTATCTTAAACATCTAAGTTCTTGCTTACATAATATCTTTCGGTTTCTTTTATAAAGATATTACTTAGTTTCCTTTTATCTTTCATCTAAAGTTTTCTTTTACCGACCCGTTGTTTTTTAGGTTTATTTTCTGTTCTTGTCAGAATATGTAATTAGGCATAGTTTTAAATACGTTTTTGTTTTTACTTTTGTAATATTTATCTGCTTCCGATAAGGATGCCTCGAGAACCCATAATATTGAGTATATAAAATATATGCTGCTTCAATATTAAATAAAAAACCACACGTCTTCCCAAAACAGTATCGTCCTGTTCAAATTTAACAAACTTTTTTGTTATTATTATCTACGCAACAAAACTTAACACAAATCAACCAATTAATATGATCATGTCATCATCTACGAAACCTCGGGTTAAACAACCTTTGGTTAAACATCCTACCATTAAAACAAGCAATCAAAATTCTTTCCCGTTACTAGCATCCTACAGAACACACACGACTGACTGCAAACACCCATTTTAAAGGCATTCTCGACATTAAACATTACTTTCCGAATTACTTCCTCAATATCAAAGAGTTTTTGAGAAATTCCCTTAACGGAATGACAAACATTTTGTTTGTGTAAACAATTCGATGATAGATTACATGAGTGTACGTGAAGCACATACGGGATTGGGTTAACTGGCGCCCAATGTTTTGTACCCCTGAACTTTTGCTGTTTTACTAAATTCAACTTTTTTGCTTAAGATATAAGGTTGCGTTTCTGATGAAGTGTAAAATATTCAAACTATTCTTTTGTGTTTTTCGATCGTTTTGATTTACAATTTTGTTTAATTGTAAACCGTGTTGAATTTGTGGGCTTTCGGTGCTCTATTCTAAATCTGCATCAATTTACTTCAGTTTTAATCCGACAGATATTAAAAAAGCAATGCATTTTGCACAACACTAGCTATCTCATTGACGCATCGCTATTTTATCGTTTTGATACAATTTCAATTAGTTTCTAATAATAAAAGCTGGTATTATTGAAACTCATTCAAATTAGAGCAAGCCAAAAGAGGATTATGTTAAATCCTCTTCATTACGTATATTATTACAAAGTGAGCTGCTTTCTGTATCGAATCACCATAATATTGGTATTAAATGTTCATTCAATACGTCCGTTGATAAAACAATCGATTTTAATTAACTATTAATTGGAAATGATCGATTACAGAGTGCAGTTGTAATGTTTACTAACTCTTTGATGTGTGATTGAATTCTGAATTAAACCTTTTTACTATGTGTTATGGTTAATAATCGTTTGTATATATGAAATTTGCCTATAGTTGGCCTTTTATTCTATTATAGTCGCTGTGCGCGATTTCATTTTTTTTCTGATATTCCTAATTAAATATTTTAGTTTTTAATACTTCAAATTGTGAGTTAAAATATCGAATCTTGCTCCTAATATATGTTATATTGGTGCCTAGTATTGAAATTATATGTTCATAATATGCTGATAAAACGATTTTAACTAAACTTCAAAAATAAAATACTTAACACTTGCATTCCAACATTAAGAAACAAAACACATGTAAAAATCAAAATAATTAACATACTTACCTAAAATAAATCAAACAATTATAATCAAAACACTCACACAAATTCCCCAAATTGCACCAAAAGACCCCACTTTATCAAATGGAAATGCAAAAAGGCTCAACCCCAGAGGTTTTCAACCTTCTATAGATAAGGTTCGAACTAAACGAATTTATTCGGCGCCAGGGGATTAAATATTCCCCTACCGTACCACGGATGAATACCAGCATGAATATAAACTGATTTAAATATCGTTGTTTCAATATTTGTGGTCATTTTTTAAAGAATTATGTTAAGCTTGTTGATGAGGTTAACATAAGCGAAGGCTTTGACTGTGTCCTAGACGTCAAATACACTAGCTTTTAGAAAAAGGCCGATTTATTTTCAAGACATCTTTGAGTTTATCTAAACTATGAAGGCCTTTCTGGCATGGATTTTCGTGCAGGTTTGATCCCCAAATGCAGGAAACTTAACAATCTGAGTTTTTGAAGTTATGTGTAACTTTGTTGATTATTTTTAGACACAACTTACAAATGAAAACGTACTACACATTAAGCCGAAATCTGGATTCCAAATATTGGCAACTGAAATCGCTAACCCTCAGTGAGCAATCGTGGTGATCAAGGGTCAACCCTCTCTTATATTAGGATTTACAAGTAAAGTTTTGTTTACAGTAAAACTATCTCTATCTATGTATATACATATATCTATATAGTTCTTTACACAATTGAAAATAGTTTTATATCACGTGGGAATTGACACCGTCCCGCATTCCAATCCCTTAACTACGCCATCAATAAAAAATTATTACCCAAAACCCGAACTTAGAAAAAATCATTCGAAAAGATAAAACAGATTTCGCCGAAGAAATATAACATGTTATGATTTATTTATAACATTTTATTAAATAAATATAACATATAAATAACGGCGCGCGATCCATCACTGGCCGCGTTATATTTACAACCGGACGCCGTATCTTGTACTATACGGCTATGAGTTACTTCATTCCAAGGTCAGAGAAGATTACTCTCAGAGGTGTTTTACGTAATAGAGCATGTGCCACGTAGATAGCTCTTTGCTGATTTGTGAATGGTTTGTTAGTATTGGGATTGTTGTGTTATTGCTAAATAGATGCTTTTAAAATGTGACCTTAATTAACTGATTCTTATATTGGATAAAGTATTTTTGGTCGTAGTCTAGTGAATTATATTTTTTATTTAATTCTTTATTTTCGTAATACAGATTTATAATTGTTTATGAAACGGTTTACTCACGCGTATTTTATGGGATAGAACGACTAGTTTCAGACCCATCCGGTGTTAGCTCGGCTTTATGACGCCGCGGCCGCGTCAGCATATACGAAAACTATGCTCATTGCAAAAACAACTCATTGAATACGAGATGCTTCTCTACGCCGAAGAAAAAACAAAAAATTCAAGTCTTTTCTATAAATTTTGGTAAGCAAAAGCCAGCTGGGCGACAATAGGGATGAATGAAAGACATGTGCATGCAGCAGAGATGAGAATGTTAAGAGGAATGTGTGGTGTTACGAGAGCGGATAGAGTAAGAAATGAGTATGTAAGGGGAAGTTTGAAAGTGGCACCGGTTACAGACAAGCTATGTGGCAACCGGCTGTCATGGTATGGGCATGTTATGCGGAGGAATGAAAGTCATGTGGTGAAGAAGGTGTTGAGTATGGATGTGGATGGATATAGGGCGACCAAGGAAACGTTGGATGGATTGTGTGAAAGACGATATGGCTGCAAATAATGTTTCTTATGAGATGACGTCAGACAGAAAGGTATGGAAGGAGAAGACATGTTGCGACCCCAAATAATAATTGGGATAAGAGCAGGGGAATGATGATGAAGCAAAAGCCTAAATGTTCACATTTACATCGTTTATATCTATTTTTATAAAGCTAGTGATCTGCAATCACAGCAGATAAAAGGTAGTTAGTGTCTGTAGTGCACGGGATGACACCAATCTTCCACTTTAAACCTAAATAGTGACGCTGCTTCTTGTGTTTTATTGGCACTCATACACGCAAATACATTTCAAGAAGTAAGTGATAGAAAATTCAATTCGTCATTCGATAATTTCGCATCCGTAAATAAGGAGATTTTAATGGTGATCAAAGAATTTTTTTTCGTACGCCTAATATCATAAGCTTCAAAGTCATACAGTAAAAAAAAGCTTACTAACCGACGCAATTTTACCAAGAAGTGAGATTAACCTTAATCGTCAACCCTAAGAGCATATTCACAGGGGGCGACATGTATTCAATATTTATAGCTGAACATCATCCGATCGAAGGCTTATAAATGACTGGATATACAAAAGTCTTGTAAATCCCCAGCATGACCATTTAACATATAAATATAATATAATTAATTGCAAAATCATGTTAATGGCGCTCGTTATCAAGACAGCAACGTCCTGTCGTTCGAAAAATTACAATTTTCCTTTTGTTTTTAACTTTGTGCCGTATATATTTAACTAGATGACAATAACGCCTCTATTCGCTAGTCTTAAGGTTGAAATTTGTAGTTCCTGTTGCTGTACAATTGGCTGAATAGTCCGGCAACTATTTGTAGCTGAAAGGTTGGATAGAATAACGGTTTTAAGGTTTGTTTGCACTATTTTTTTCCATCGTAACAAAAGAAGACTCTTTTTAACCGATATTGTGGGACAAATGGTTAGAAATACATCCATCAAAGATCAAAGTAAGGGAGCAGGACGGTGCTATACGTACCTATACTGGCGTCTCGCTTTAAAGGGCAAAAGTGCAGCTTTAAGAGTTCTTTTTAAATTGCTCGTCTGCTCGGCTCTTATAGAAAGGACCGAACATGCTTGTTATAGCAATTATTAATTATAATTCATATCGTTTGTACTCATGTCGGTATGTAATGTATTCATATTTCTTTTAATTAATAACTGCTGAACCCTTAATTTTTTCTTAGCTATGTTGTATGCACGTACATTTTTTATTGTTAAGTGAATATTGAATAGCTTTAGGTACAGAAAGTTTTTATGCAACTTTTTGTTTCATTCCTAATAGTCAAAAAAGGAATTAAAAAAAAAAATCAAATATATTTTCGAAATTTGATAACTGTCTCCAGATATATGGTTCTAAAATAGCTTCGTTATGGAGAGTAGCTTTTTGAGTTTTTGAGTTCAAATCGAAAAAAAATATCAAAATCACCATTCTTTTAAATATTTCAATAATTTCAGTATTTATCATGGAACCTTCATCTACTTTGTCAAAACTGGTATACTCTTCAAAGCAATCATGTTTTATGAGAACACCAGTATTAATTATTCGAGATTACTTTTTATACTAATTTCGTTGATCGTGAGAATGAAGCAGTTCATTATAAACGGGTTGCCTTGAATATAAAATGTATTTTCCTGTCAATTAAGCGCAATTAGAGGCTGTGGTGCAACTACGAATATGGTAAGATTGTATTTAATAAATTTAATGTCACTAATTCTAGGGATCCTTGAGAAACTGTTTAAAACTACAGTGTCGGCAAACACTTGCTACAAACAATAAAATCGTCTTGGTGTCTGTCTATCGAGGTCAAGATCAATTTGCTTTATAAATAGATTCTGCTGAACGAATATAGACCTTATTGGCGTTGTCTTTGTAATTGTATCTGTATGGTAATGTGAGGTAAGAGCGATGGTGTAAAGTGGACTCTAAAAGGAGGTAGAGAAAATAAAACTAATTTCATGTCATTCAAATTTTGTTGAAATGAAATTACTTTTACGGATTTTATCATATTAGTATGGTATCAGTCTGCCCGTGACCATGATACCTGCAGAGGTATCGAAACGTCGGGAACTAAAATTAAACCGCGATAAAATCCGTCAAATTAGTTTCATTTCAATGTCTAACATTCGCGTAAACCTATAATACCACTATTCAAATTTTAGTTGATCTCTAAGTTAGTAATTTATTCGTGTTATTCTAAACATGTACAATACTAAATTTATATGTGTGACTATAGGTTATGAAGAAAAAAATATATTAGTAATTAATTTTAAAACTCTTTGTCTATCAAAAATGGCTTATTGGACGATTCGCACGAAACGTGCGAATCGACTCCTTTAAAACATATTATTTTTTCTGTAGTCGATTCGCACGAATTTAATTTATTGGCGTGCGAATCGACACCCTCACAAATATGTAGTAGGCTATTCGCACACATATTGTTTTTTTATGAAATACAGTTAAGATAAAGTACCTACACTTGAGCGCAGAAGTAGTAAGGTCAAATATGTTTTACTCGTAATAGGTAGAAAATAAAAACACAATCTATAATCAACAATATCTGTATTAAAATTAAAACTTAGTACTAAAAATCTTCTAATCTCGAAGCTTAACCCGAGTGAGCGTGATAGCATATACATATATAACTTTCTCTTTCATTTTTTTCTTTAATTGGCGAATTTTGCGGTCATGTTTATATTGTTTTGTATTAGTAAAAATGTAGATATGCCACGTTTTAAGTAATTATTATTATCACTTATTCCATACAGATTATATGTAATCTATATGTATAAATATCTGCTGTTTAAACTTCGATTATTTTTTGTTTTTATTTCAGTGATGGCTGAATACGACTGTACTTTAATTTTTTTAAACCTTAAAATGAAATGTGTGCGAATAGCCTACTACATATTTGTGAGGGTGTCGATTCGCACGCCAATAAATTAAATTCGTGCGAATCGACTACAGAAAAAATAATATGTTTTAAAGGAGTCGATTCGCACGTTTCGTGCGAGTTAAATTCGTGCGAATCGTCCAATAAGCCTCAAAAATGTTCCCATCAATGGTCGTTTAAACCAAAATACCTTTACATAAATCCTTGCATTATGTTATGTTAGTATTTTCTATAAACTGTAAATAACTTTAACACGAATACGTTAAGGCATGTTAACAATAAAACGACAATTATAGAAGCGGAGAAATTAACCATCATTAATACCCATACCACCTTATTTAATGGTACTAAATGGTGTATAATATTCCATTACCAATGATTTTCGATCCCTGATCACGTGAGGTCAAAGCTATTATAACCTTTGAAAAAGGAGGTCCGTCGTCAATGTGGGAGGGAGACACCAATAGACATTGTAGAGCGCTTTCTCGCTCCCACAACGGTTACAGTCTGACTGAAGTTGATTGTAGTATAGGAGCCATACGGAACATGCATACGATATCGGATAACCGACATTAAGAATTAGGTGTATTATCGTTAATGATTGGTGAACGTTTTAGCGCTGATATTAATACTTATGTTGGTTGACGTTCTGTATGCAATAAATACTTCGTAAGTTCTGTTGTTTTTAATTGTACATGAAATGGGAGGTCTATCGTAATGAGTTTGTAAGTCTGCGTTGGTGAACTTCAAAAGCGGGAGAAACTAATTTCGATATTTTGTTTGAAAAAGTACAGACGGTAGGTACCACGTTTTAAAGTAGGTAATATATTATTGTGGGAACGTGACAGCGCACATCACGGCGTAGAGTGCTATCTCCTTCTTATCTCCAACACCCAAATCGCGTAGAGTGGTCTCCCTTCCACACTAATTTAGGTTTTAAATATATTTTTGTACGTCAACGTTTAAAAGTGCGGTTTTTGTACCGTTATTATCTGTTTTATGGGTCCAAATACAAACTTTGCTATCACTAGTTAGGTATTACAACAGAATAAGTAGTAGATTAAATAAAAAATAAAGTTAAATCTAGACAAAGAGCCGAGAGCCAGCTATTTATAATCATATTAACATAAAAAGCTTTTCATTTCATTTAATCGTTTCACGCAAACGGAAATGCGGGCATCGCCTGTAAGTAATAAATAAATGCGTCAGGGGTGACTCTTTTGCATAATGAATAATTATCGTCACTGCATAGCCGACTACTTGCATTCCAACATTATTATATTCCCACTTTTATTGTAGAAAATATATTTTAATCTTCTGTCTCTTGGACTATCAAAGAGCATTTATTTCTACTTCATTTCGTTTCGATGGTCTATGTTGATATTACATCTGCATGTTTGTACTGATCTATACTGTTTATAAAGTTTTCCTGTATTTTCAATTTTCCCGAACAGTCTGATTTTTTGATATAGGTAGTTACGGTGTACGAAATAGAACACCTTCGAAAAGACTCGACCGATTCTCATGAAATTGCAAGAGCATTTTGCGTGGGTCTGAGAATAGGACATCTATATATTTCCTGGAACTAATTTGTATAGCAAAATAACGTTTGCTGGAACAGCTAATATTTAATATAATTTTCTTTGTAAAAGAGTAATATATTATTTAATCCATTCTCTGCAACGTTCTATACTCGTATATATAATATAAATCTCTTGAAGACGTTTCATCTCGTTGCCTCTGAGAAATGGTTGTAACGTGATCTAAACCATAGTGTACTTGTTTATTACTTCTGTTTTTATTTAAGGAGGTTGGTAACAGTTCTGACTTCTTAAATTATTCATTAAAACGAGAGGCATGAGCCGTTGATGAGCATGGCGAGGTCATAAAACATGCGAAATAATATCATCATCATCGTTTGTCAGATAACTGTTGAATCTTTTTGGGGATCAGCACTCTAAGGTTAAAAACTTAACCCTATATTACTAACAGTATGCTGACTGTTTTTCTATCTGTCAGTCAGTCTTTCACGAACAAATTAACTGAAACATTTAACCGAGAGTTGCATGAAGTAGGTAATAAATCTCGATACATGAAACGCAATTATAGCTAATTAAATCGGTAGTACTAATTAACCAATTTGATTTTGTTCATTAAGTGAAATAATTGGTTATTAAACGGTATGTACTTGATATTTAAAGCTTTTTTATGACTTTCAAGGGTTCAAGTGTTTTATATTGATACTAGATTTTGCTTAGGGATGTCATTTTTTTTATTTGATGCTCAAGATTCGAGATCACTTGTGTATTTTTTTAGTAGGTATTGAAATAAATAATTGACGAAAAATATCGACGATCTGTAATAACATGTTGACGATAAAAGCGATCTTTTATCTTTAACAATATTAGGGTATTTTATTTTTACCTTTATAATCTTGGACCTTATGGAATACCTCGTTTATGTACAATATTTTAAAAATGAAATAATGAACCCTATAAATCTTGATTTTGATCGTGATTTTTCTCAACAGTAGTTTTTTTTACTTTATCTGTGTCATACAAAAAAGGTCTTTTGGATGTAGTTTACTATTTCAACATAAAAACCTTATTTTTTTCACAGCATTAGAACTTCACTGAGCGGTATTTGAACTAACAATATACCATTTAGTTGCATTCTAAATCGACATGTTTACATTGACTTCTCAGTACGTGATAGACAGACAAACAAACGTGTGAGAATAAATAATCAAATACAGATGTAGCCTTGAGTATTACTCATAATACTAGGAATATTTATTTAACATAGAAATATAATATTTACACAGGATAGTGATGTTTAAGATGACTAGTTTCAATAAAACTTATCCGAGCTATGACGCATAATATAATGACTCAAATTTGTTAATGAAAAAATAAAGCAAAGAGTTTTAATTATTTTAATCTCAGAGGTACAAAATAAGAAGGTGTTTTAAGAACGGTTTACTCACGCGGATTTATCGGGGATGCCCGACTAGTTCGGACCTAACCGGAGTCCTTAATCATGAGCTGACGCGGCGGATTTGTCGCGTGCCGATTCCGATAAATACCTACGTGTGAGTAATTTTTTTGATAAAAATTAATAATATTACGATATAATTATTTTATATTTATTTATCAAAAACAAATCAAATAATATTTAAATTTTAATAAATTTCTGGAAATGTAATATTATTTTCTTTAAATCTTAATCTGTTATTCCAAAGGCCGCAAATAAACTGTATTCTTCAAAAATGAAATTATAAAATTTAAATAATAAGAATTCGAAATTAATTATTCTTAAATATAAAGCTGGCTTCACGTTTTCGGTTTATCTTGAGTAAATTATAAATTTAAATGTCTTTGTTCGTGGTCTTGCATTATGAAAATGAATGGTTTGGAGGAAGGAACGGAGGTTTTTTTTTACATCTGGCGCATGCATCGATTAAGACTTACTTAGGTTTCATGATAAGAATAATTTATGAATGACACTCAAAGTCACTGAGGACTTACTAAATGAGAATACAATTAATTAAATAAATAGGTACGCTTTTCGTTGCTAAAATATACTCTGCCATTTTCATTGCAAGATTTATAGTAAAAACAATAGTTTTCGGATCACATATTTATTTATCTTCACATTTCGATTTCGGATGCCAGACCTAAAAAAGTTTTTTTAAACACGTTAGAAGGCAATAACTACATGTAAGATTAAAATAGATCACTTTGAAAAAAAAACTGTCACTGGATATAAAATAAAATAAAAATCTTAAAATCTACAAAAAAAACAAATAGTATAATCGATAAAAGAAAATCTAAATAAAAACAGTCACACCAATAATTCTCAAGAAAATATTCTTTTCAAAAATTAAATTAGGAACGGTCGTGAAAAAAAGTCGCTTATCTGTGACTCGCATTGTCTGCGGCCCTTACACAATACACGATGTAATGCCCCCGCGATATGCATCTGACTGATGTATTTATGTATTCGTTTAGTCTCAACCATTTTTCTTTTGTTCATTATTTATATTTATTATATTTTTTCTTGAATGTTTTGTTCAATTCTTTTTTTTTTTGAGATAGAGTTGTGAGGTTATGTTTGTGTGTAAGGACTTTAGGGGTCAAGTGAGTTTATTTTTCTACGTCCAATTGTGGGAAAAAGAAAACTAGTGAAAATACACTAAATCACTTCTGCGCAGGTGAAGGTCAGCGCTCAAGATCCGTGTCGTGCAAATGACTACGTATGCTGCATTTAATTTATATTCATCAGGAAGTTATTCAGTCAAGTAAACATTATTAAAAACTACACAAAACAAAAGCTCAAAAAATTAAAACATCTTTCTAATCCCCGTCTAACACAAGCCCAAAAACAGAATTGCTAAGTAAAACCAAATCAATATCAGAAACACCTAACTATAAAGGTCTGCGAACTAAACTGACCTTGGTTTAATTAGAGTATTAACAAGGTTATTGATACTATATTATTTGAACCGGTTCGAGTGCAACAAACCAGATTTATTTGGGACTTAAACCAGTTTATTTGCTTAAGGTCAAGTTCTCTGCACGTATCGTTCCAAACCGGCTTTTAATTTTATTGAATTTTTGATTTGTGATTTAATTTTTTTGAGTTTTTTTGTTCTTATGAAGTTAAGGTTTTTGTGCTCTTCGGTTTATCGAACTCGGTTTTAATTACGATGAGTATCGTCATTATAGGGTATTTGACGAGACAAATTGAAGCACGTTAGATACGTTTCCAGAAAATATTGGATACTATTTTTTAAATATGGAGAAACGGAGCGTAGCGTACTTATAAGTGACGTCAACTGGACTTCATGATTGATTCTACTTCAGTCAGCGCCTTATTTATTATTTTTTTGTCTAGTTACCAATAAAAATAATTATACAGGCAGCATTTATTAGTCTGAATTAAAATCCATTTTATGTAATTCAACTACATTCCACAATTACGTATTTTACCGAATAGCTATAAAAGCGATAATTGCTTTCTCATAAAAATAAGTAAATTCTACTAAAGCCGGATTCGAATTATAAAATTATTTGAATTTGAATTTCATTCGTATGTTGAGAAAGTAATGGCTGGATATATTATTATTTTGATTAATAAAAGAAACAAAATAACCGGAGCTGAAAATAAGAGGATTAAATAATAAGTATTTTCATTGTAGCTCCGTAATTCTGTAATTTTCAGCACTCAGAAATTTCGGGATAAATACAATATAGTACTAATATAATTGACGGGCCTGTTGGTCTAGTAGCTAGTAACCCTGGCTGCTATACCGGAGGTCGTGGGTTCGATTCCCACCCAGGACAAATGTTTATGAGATGGGCATGATCATTTGTTCTGTGTCTGGGTGTAATTTATCTATATTATATATAGGAATGTCTAGGAATATATAAGTATGTTTATCAGTTGTCTAGTACTCATAATACAAGCTCTCCTTAGTTTGAGACTAGATGGTGTTGTGTGAAAGTTGTAAAAAAAAAGTAAGAGATGGATCTATAATTGCATATTTTTATTAGTTTCTAACAATTAAATAGTGTGATTCCTATTCCTAACTTTTTTGGTTATTTCATCTTTTTAATCTTTTCGTTTTTTTCTTTTGACTCCGGAAAAAGTTCATCAAATGCCATGTTAAGTTCTAGTTAAGTGCTAATGACCATATTCACTTACAGCATTGGCTAAGATAAATTTAAATAACGTTTTTTGCTTTGGCAATCATTCTGCTTCTGCGAATTGTTTCCTCATTACATAACGATACGTTAACGTACTTTAATGTATTTTGTGGAGTTTCAATGTATTTCTTTATTCGGGCATAGGGTTGCTACTGAGCTGCAAGTGATTTAGTTTGTAATTTATAGTTTTCGTGACTGCAGAAGCAGTGATTTACATGTTAGGCGTCCTCTCCTCGTCATTAAACAAAAAGCATACTAAATAATATTATTAACAAATCTACAAAATTTTGCATAGTTAAAGTATTTTTTATTTTTACTTTCTATTCAGTTATTTTTCATATTTCTTACAGATATACATATGAGCTAAAAAGCTGATGTGTTTTAATTAGATTTTATTTATATTTACGCTATGTATTTTTAATTATGCTATATAAATTTTCTAATGAACACCTCAGCATTGTTTCATTAAAATAATGAGATTATTAAAAAAACGAAACTGACAACCCTATACTGGGTAGTTATTAGCAACTCAATGAACAATGGGTGTTACAAAAACTAAAGAGTCGACTTTAATATCTGTGGCCATCTCGCTAGTGATACCTACGCCCATGACTTTGCCTGGTTTTTTACACATTACCATGGAATATATTATCGAGTGAGGCTTGTGCAGATTACAGCGTTAGTCACCTTAAGGTCAAGGTTAAACAACGTTGAAAAAGGTTACATTCGGGGTGCATACATTTTAACATTTTTTTTCTACACATATTATTGTACCGCAATTTTCATTGAATATAAAAACCTTAGTTAATATTTTGAAGGAATTATATTACAAGTTATCGTCAAATATTCATTGCACACAATCAGCATGATTAACAAATGTCAAATATTAACTAAGGTTATTGACTATAAATAAAATCGATACACTAATTGCAACAAAATCTAGTCTAAAAATATATTTTATTAATACTGGAAATGTCCAGTTTTTTGCAACAACACATTCTTGTTAATAATTATATAACAATAGTGTACTTTTTATAGCGACACGAAGAAAATCAAATTAAACGTGATACGATCAAATAAAGGCCACATACAGGAATATCGATGCAAAAAAGTTCAAATACTTCTAAAAATAATTCAAACAAAAATGATCCTTAATTCATCAACATAAGTAACATTATGGCTTGTTAAAATAAACCATTCGTTACGAATATGAGTTCCATTTGTAATAAAAAGTACAGACAACAAAAAACATATCTACAAATGGGCATGTATTTGTGTTTTGTACAGTCAGAGCAAAAAGTTCTAATTACTTAATTCAATTAATGGGCTATATATTGTTATGGGAATTGTGAAAAAAAGTCGTAAATTATAGCTATCAAATACCGACAGAGCAGTTAAATATTACACATTAAAGTAATTTAGAATTTATTTGAATCGGTATAAAGTTCATATTTTGTTGCTCTGATGTTGCTTAGTTTGTTCCTCGTGTGAAACTAAGACGTAATAACTTTTTATACTGCATTACAAAACTATACTGCGACATAATATTAAGGGATGTTCACATACAAAAAAATCTAGTCTACCGATTATAATACTTCATGCGGTGCACTTTCACGATCATTATGGTACTTGCACACTAAAATTAAACTGTTTTATTGGTCGTGACCAACATATATGCCGATGGGTTTACTTAATAATTTATCTTACCGAAACAGACAGTCATTAAAATAATAATCAACAGATTTAAAATTCTAAAAACCCAAGTTTTAAATTGTCACTCAATTCAATTTCATCAAAATCGGTCCAGCCGTTTTTATAGTTGTAAATTGCATTATCTTCAGTTTTGAAGCTACCCTGAAAATAACAGCCTGCTAGCTTATCGGGAAGTGCCTCAAAATTGAGTTGCAAAAATCCAACCGGAACGACAAACAAACAAACAAGAAAAGTACTCACAAAAAACGTGGGAAAATGCTTCACAAATCACGACCGTCATAACGAAACGTTGAGTCAATGTGTTGCTGACCTTACTAGGGTGAGAGCCCCTGTCGTCGTCCTAGCTCACAAATCGATCGATGACGTCACTCGATTCATTATCACTCGATTAACGCCGCCATTGTAAGTGATGTAGCCTTGAGTTAATATTCTGTCTTAAGATTTTTAATGTTAGGGACTTTTTGATGACCTGTTAATTGCTGAGCTTATTGTGATAAACTTTTTCTGTTCTTGTTTAGTACCAGTATGGCAAATGCCGATGTATGCTATTTTAATTTGATAGTAATATTTTTATTTCGACATGTTTAGTTTTACTTAAATGCTAATATACATGTTCGTTTCGGTATTTTATAACGTTTTCAAATGCAAAATTAGTAAATATTACCTACATAATATCTTGACTATTTATATCTGCGTTTTTGACAGAAGTGTCCTGAACGCCATAAAAAAACAACAAAAAACAGCCTTACCAATCACGCGAATATTTTGATGTAACTATTAATTATTATTTAAAAAGTCATTATCACATTGTTATTATAATTATCGAGCTTTTAATTATCGATATAATTCAAGAGCTTTGATGTTAACATACCGCTCATTAACTCTACGTTAATTGGTATTTTTAGTGCGTACTTTTTGCTTGTTTTTCTAGTTTTTTTTCTATATTGTGAGTCATTAGTTCTTTGCTCACTGAATGCTTTTAACGAAACTTTTAAATTATTTGCAATGGACTTCCTGTGTTCGTTACTTACATGTAAATTAAAAGCAAAGCTATCGCCATGTCGGTACAGACAGACGCATAATATTGTAAAAAAATAGTCTATTCACAGAAGAAATTTGGCTTCTGCTTTCAAATGGACTCAGATTTGATAGTGATTCATTTTCCTCTCCGGTATTGATGGAGGGCTTGGTATAAGTTTGACGTGTCTGTGACATCATAGCTCCCGAATAGATATTTCAATAGAATTTGTTTTGTCCAAGTGTTCTTAAAAGTATTAAATTATATTTTTTTAACATAAGGAAAAGGGATAGTCCTTTGTTTAATAAATACTTTATCGCCTATTGTTTTAATGGCAACTTTTTACCTATGAATCATTATTTTATGACTCAATGTTTACTTACCACAGTATACTTCGATCTATAACCATAGGTAGAACTTTTAACTTTATTCTATTCTCTAAAAGGTGGCTTTTTCCATATCATCGCAGTTAAGATTTGTCAGACGTTGGATTTTAAAGGATTTGAAACTGTAAAACGAGCGCTATAAAGTGGGTTTTACAATGGCTATTTACAATAATGTAGCTTACTTAGAAGTTTAATAAAATATTGATTGTTGCTATCTGTCACATTTATAATATTTGCAGGATATTTCTTGGTCACATGGAGACAAGTATATGTTTCCTATTAGGTTTTAACCACAAACTTAATAAATACAACAAAAGTTGCCTCGTTACCTACAGTCGATACGTTTTTTTTTTAAGATTGACATATTCCTCCACATATGTATATAATGTACACAGACCTTGAGAATTGAATTTGTTTAGAATATAAAAGATCTGTGTTTTACGCAGTTTGCTTGCACTTATTTGCATAGGTACCAGACAGCCTTGGTTTCAGTATTTGTTGACAAAACATGACATGTGTTTATACTACTAAATTAGCCCCTGCAATTAGGAATACACCAAAATAGAATATGAATATTTTTCTAAAATAGTATTATGATGAAAAGACACGTCTAATATTTCTGATAGGCGGAAAGACGATGTGATATACTTTTTATTTTTGTCAATGCGGGGGAGTCCTTTTGGACACGCGCTACCGGAAGGGAACAGTAGTGTCAGAATCTTACTGACTAACCCTAAACCGAATCTTTCATACAACGATGTGACATCCTAACTATTTTTAAGGCTTCTCAATGTTCAATAATTTTAGGTCCATTGAAGATATTCATGCAGGTCCTGTATTACTAATATTAAACAATATCACATAGCAAATTTATTAGCTGTAATTTACCCATTTTGTTTTTATGTATTTGTCGTTATATATCCTCCATTATGTTTTTGTCATCTAAACATTAATTAAGAAATAATAATCTGACCCATTTTTTTTGTTTGCAGGTAAGCAACGATTTTGACACGAATTGATAAGTTCAGTAAGTTTAATCACATACACCTTTTACAGTCAGTTTTGACGTCTTATCAAGTGACAGGTGTCATTGTAAACTATCATGTTGACGTTGTCCAAAATGGAACGATCTAAAATATGTGTTTTCGTTGTAAAAGTGTTTGTTGTCTACATAGCAGTATAAAAAACATCTTGAAAATGGATTTTCTGGCCAGTTCTTCTCCAAAAGGATAATTTTTTGGAGCTGTGCACTTAGAGTCAATACTGTAACGTTTTAAAATTCACTAAAGAACGTACTACTTGAAATTAAAAGCTATTGATTTTGATTTTATCATTTTTAAACATAGTTAACGTCACCTTAATGACTTGTCTAATTGACTATACAAAATAGGAAATAATATAAATCACCAATGAGCTAGAACTATTAATTTATGATATAAACATTATAGGTAAAGAATAAACTAAGCACACTCATTTCTAAAGATGACTTCACTGAAATTCCCATGATAGCGTCATTCGGACTACGAACAGTAATTGCAGTTCATAATTATCCAAGAAACACTTGCTACAGGTATTTAAAGTGCAGTTCCGTTGATGCGACTGAATGCAAATAGTCGCTATTAATCGCAAAGAATTGCAACTGAAGTATCGCTAGGTGTCTTAGGATTCTATTCTCGGGTAGAACAAGCATTTTTATGATCCAGAAAAGCTTGATCTGAAGATATATCTTTTTGTGAAACTCCCCCCTACAGTGTTATTGAAAAAATGGTTATTTTATGCAAAGGATTTTTCAATGAAAACCAGTGTTGTTGTCAAAACATTTTCTTTAGACTCGTGACCACAATCTGTCGCATCCCTTAGATCACTCGCATACGTTTATGGATTAAGGTCGATTGCAAGAACTTTATCCTTGGAAACGCACCTTAAGGAAAAAACAGGAAAATTGATCATCGTTATATCGTGAACGTTGCTTATGACCATTTAATGTTAATGACTAAAGAATTATGTAGCTACGATCGTGAATTATTATGGCTTTTCAATGGAATTAATATGGTCTTGAAACTGATGGAGTGGACATGATTTTCTTGTGGATATATTAGTTTATTTTTATTACTCTCCAAGGAAATGGAGTTAGTCGTTTTCTAATAAATATCCAGTTTAAGTATCAATTTCTCTTATTCTTAATTGTAACAGCTGGTTAATATATAATTTCATTTACTCAACCCGTTATATGAGTGATCGGATTAGTATTTTAGACCACTAGCCATATTCTAACGGAGCCGTATCACTGAGACTCCACTGTCGTCCGTTTCTGTCCGTTCGTCCGATAAAAGGCGGCGTCACATAACTAAGATAGTTAGCTACTTACACCTGAAATAAAGAGCGAGGTTAAACGATGGTTGCGACGGTCAGATATATGTTGGTGGGTGGCAAATAAATTTGAGATTCGATGTTGCGGGTCCGGCTCGCACATGACCAGTTTTTTAAACAAAAAAAAAATACATAAAAAGTATCCGATAGAACTGAGACCATTTTTTAATTTCTGTCTGTATCTGAAGCGTAGGTATACGTTATTACAAATGTTTACGTTACGAATACTTTGTCGATACACTACGCGTTACTTGTCTGATGAAAAGAAATATTATCGTAATCAGTGATCCGTAAGAAAATATTTTGACTTGAAATTAAACAATGTAAGATGTTCAAGATAAACTGCTGTAATAATTATGTAAACTTAATTGGTCAATTGCAACAATGATACCTAATTATGATTTGAATTCGAACTTGCAAATAGAACTAGTTATTTTTATGTATCACAGTTGTTTTATCATAGTATATATGTATAATACCAGCCTATATACGTCCCACTGCTGGGCTCATCCCGTATAGGGAAAGGTTGAGCATTGATCACCACTCTAGCTCACTACGAGTCGGCGGTATCAGATACCAATATTCAAAATCCAGGTTTTCTTAAAACGTTTTCTTTCACCGTTTGTCAGTGGTGTATTAGAATCAATAAGAAAATACGTACAACTTTAAAAATGTGACATTGGTACTTTCCTTGCGTTGAGATTGAAGTGCAAAGCCAGTATCACAATCGTTACTTCAAAATCT
Source organism: Trichoplusia ni (assembly GCF_003590095.1). Taxonomy (NCBI): domain Eukaryota; kingdom Metazoa; phylum Arthropoda; class Insecta; order Lepidoptera; family Noctuidae; genus Trichoplusia; species Trichoplusia ni. The sequence continues at coordinate 2,300,017 of NC_039492.1, forward strand.
AATAAAAACTATGTCTGTAATATTCTAGCTTTAAAACGGGAGCGGACTCAACAGCATCTCTGAAACTTGCCATTGTGGAAGAGAGAAGGCGCTCTACGCGCTGTAGTGCCCTCTCGCTCTAACAAATGCAACATTCATGCCTAAAGAGGTTTTAGTACACTCGAGATTCAATCTAAACTCATTTACACCAGGATTTATTTACAACATAATTGAAGATACGAAACTGGTCTAGATTAGAGTAACCGTGACACATGCTGTATTTATGTAGGCCTATTTCCAGGCTATTTCTTTGGGTCTAGGACCACACGCGGAACCAGGCCTATTTACAGATATCAACGCAATGGGCATTGAACCTGGCGCTTTACACGTCAGGCAAGCGTTAGCCGGTATTACAAAGTCTTGTTACATTGCTGTGCCTACAGGGTGTTTGAAAAACATTTATTTTGAAAACCAAATATTTGCATTTTTAATAAGAAATCTTGTCAGTGATTAATACAGTTCGGTGACAATCTTGTCAGTACAACCCAGTTTCGAACTTTACTGAAGTTCTTTAAGAAATGTGCAGTTAATGTATGTCAAAGTAAATCAAATGTATATATTTAAATTATACCACTATCATTCAAATCATTGTAATACTTCTTCTTATAGAGCCGTCTCCTTCCGAAAGTTTTCAATTAATTGGGCTATTTGCAATCTGCATCGTCTACATCGCTGCACGGAAGAGCGATCTAGTACCTATGTATTTTGTATCAACCAAGTGTGTAATTGATATTCCAAAAAAAAACACAATATCGACACTTCCAGCCCCCTTTAAAGTTTTAACGTAACTCTGAATAGACTTGTTTATATACTTGAAATCCAATTAGTATAACTAAAACACCCTGTACCCACATACCGCACTAAGATGAACACTCTGTTTACCTCACTTAGGATTATCGTGATGTCATCTTATTAACAGCAATTTATATTCAAGAAAGTCACAGTAATTATGTATAACGACATATACCATAATGATAAAATCATTGCAGTTAATTAAAAATGTAGGAATGAGATAATTAGATCTAGTTGTGGACTAGTTGGAGTTGTAGAGTATCAACTATATTAGATAGGAAACTAGACTATGTGTACTTAAGTTTGTGTTAATATTGGAAATTGAAATGAAAAGTGAAATATAAAAGTTTTTGCAGTGCCTCTGATACTCTCGCTTTTATATCTCTGACTGCACGGATAGCCGTGGTTGAGGTCACCACACCAAATCCACTGTGCGCGACGTGTCGCAGGTTCGATCCCCGCGTAGAACAAGCATTTGTGTGATCCACGAATGCTTGTTCTGAGTCTGGGTGTCTTTGTGCATGTGAATTGTATGTTTGCAAAACCCCCCGCGACACAAGGAAATTCCTTCCTGCGGGAGTCGTTTTCATTAAAAATTGAGATCCCTCCTCCTACTTCACTCCATTTTTTTTCGATACTCTAAAACTCTCAACTAACCCATTTTTACACAGTTTGTTGATGGATTAAAAACTACTACTACTAAGCATTTTAATCCTTATGTCGCAAAGTGGACTACAATAAAAAAACTCCCAAACTAACGAATTAATCCCTGTACCGCGGGGTGTTTCTCAAACATTCCAGTCTCAGGACAAGCATCCGTGGATGACATAAATATTTGGTCCTACGCGGGGATCCAACGGATGGTTTTGGCGTGACCCATGCAGTCATTAACCAATAATTAATTTCAGATTTCCAACATTACTAAGTCCTAAGTATACATTATTCAATACTAGTATGATTGCAACTAGACAATATATTAATATTAAAGTCGTAATAAACTAATTGGATAAGTAATAAATTGCGATTTTAATATGGAAATGAATATGGGCAATAAAATTTGTTATGACAAGTATTTATGTAGAAAATTATAAAATGACATTATTTATGTCATTTTAATTACGACTACATTAAAGATCGCAAAATCTCTCGAAAAGAATATAAAACTTATGTATGTCACGTTTATAAACTTATTAGCTTACCCAGCAAACGTTGCTTTGCCTAAAAAATATTTCTAGTTATATGTATTTTTAATGCCACAATAGAAAAAAATAAAAACAAAAAAATTCGTCCAAAACATAAAAAAAATAAATTTTAGTGTGAGCAACCCTTATCATTTAGGTGTATAAAAAATAGATGTTAGCCGATTCTCAGACCTACTGAATACGCATATAAAATTTGGTAAAAGCCGTTTCGGAGGAGTACGGTAACTAATGTAACTATCATCGTGACACGGGCATTTTATATATTAGAAGAAGATGATCCGATTTCAATGACATTTGTCCAAGAACATCTGTTTTTATCCTTTCGGTACTTACAGGTCCCTTATGAAAAAACCTCATGATACAGATATTGCAATCCTTTTTATGGAATTAAAGCAAACACTACATTTATGATCCTAATACCATGCCCAGTACAAAATACTAAATTATGTCCAATAGATGTTGAAAAAGTGAACTTTTTGCCGTCGCAAGATAATAAAACCTAGTTTTATCATAAAAATGCCATGGACGGCAAATATAGCGCTAATCTAGTAGCTTTTTCTAGAAAATACGATCGTTTCTAAGCAATGAACTTACATGCTAAGGAGGTTGACTTTTAATGTATTTTTACTATTCAAGTAAACTATAAATACAAGTAGTCGTTGCATCGGTTTTACGATTAGAATATAAATTGAATGGCTGTATCAGCCATCTATAAAAAATGCGGTTTGTATGTAAGACTTTAATTGCCTTTGATATTTTTGTCACATAAATTGTACTTATGAAAAATTCATATTAAAAAATGTTCTTTTTTGTTTACTAATTTATGCTCACACAAAATAGTAAAAAACACAGCATTACAAAATAAAACGTACAAGGTAGCTACTGATATGACCAGTTTGCGACTTAATTTTTCTCTTTCTAATATATAAAATTCCAGAGTCACGATGTTAGTTACCGTACTCCTACGAAACGGCTAAACCGATTTTTACCAAATTTTATATGCGTATTCAGTAGGTCCGAGAATCGACCAACATCTATGTTTCATACCCTTAAGCGAGAAGGGTTGCTCAGACTAAAAAAAAATATTTTATTTTTTGGGCGAAATGATTTGTTTTTATTTGTTTTATAATGTGGCAATTAAAATACATACAACTAGAAAAAAATATCGGCAAAACAACGTTTGCTGGGTCAGCTAGTAAAGTTATAAATAAACAACAAACATGCTTTTGCTGCCTTTTTGTAATCATTTGATATCCGTTTACTCATTCGTTCGAAAAATCAGGATCGCTCCTCTAGTTTCGGACCAAAATGGAGTCAAAATCAAGTCAATCGTCATTACGTGATACAGCGGCGGGGTCGCGAGCTTAATCACTTAGTTTCCAAAATCATAAGGAAAATCGCAATTATTATTCTTAAATACGAAAAGAATAAATGCTAAATAAAGGCAGACTAAGAAAAAACTTTGTCGTTTTCTTAACATAAAGATAGTTAGTCAAATGTTTTGTAGGTCAAACGGAAAATTTTATTCGAACTGTCATCATTGGTATAATTGTATAATAACAAGGGTAAAATTATACATAATAGTAATTTTATATCGCACCTGTACAGTTGAATTCTACTATTTTATTCAAATAACGAATGGTAGTTTAGTGTAAAATAAATTACAAAACAAATAGAATAATATAAAAGACTTTGAGGTAAAAGTTCCCGTTATCGTCCAACCTGTAATTTATTACAAGGATGCCAAAATTGACAAGGTAAATTTTAAATAATTACAAATGTAAATAAAGCTTACTACCAAAGCTTTCATTCCAGTAAATATAGACCACTGCCCTATAATTTCCAAAAATGACTTAATTTTTTACCGTCATTAAATTTGAGGTGAAAGTCCCATTTGTCGTCCATCCTATTATTTGTTACAAGGATGACACGCACGAGGTCTGATCTCGTACGTTTTATTTTAAATAATGCCGTGCAATGAGAACGTGTGTGGAACTCACGACTTCAAATGGGGTCTTTGTCATACTATTATGTGTAATCTGTTGAGTATTGTTGACGTGATGATAAAATATTAGCTTGGAACGGATGTTGTTGAATGAGAACTTAATAATGAACTAAAATGGATGTTTGTTTGTTAATCATCACGACTTTACTAATATCCTGTAAGAAGTTAAAAGTTTGGCCTTGAAATATCGATATGAACTTCGCAATAGTTTTTGATCTAAGACAAAGTTAGTTAGTTCTCGTTTACGTGTCTCGTGGAAATGTCCTGTCATTATCAGGAACATGACAATGACAATAACGAATCACAAGATTCGACCTTACTGCTCGGTAATAAAGTCACTGTCAATCTCAATTAACGACTTTATGTCAGTAAAAAATACCAATATTGTTAGTTATGATATGAAATTTACATTTATAAGACCTTGACAAAACATTGTACCTCGAATTTTGTAACTTTTTTCACAATTACTCATTCTTATTGTAATTACCAAAATTACTGAGTTCTTCCCACGTTTTATTCAATGTCAACTTGCACATTTATTTTTGATATGACACATAATTACAGGCTATTATATAAAACGCTAACAATAGGAATAGGTACCTGATAGTAATGTCTTGTGTCAGCTGTTGAAATTTGAAGGTTAAAACTGTTACAGCAGAAATACTGGGGAAAATATTATTTTTCAAAATATAAAATTATTTTCAACTAAGAAAACTACAAAGAATTGAAAACAGCATTACTTTCCATAACATAATTATGTCAGATATTTATCTAAAATAAAACAAAATAGATTAACATTTCTTAAGCAAATAAACATTCCCTTTCATTACTTATGACAAAATATTTACACATAAATAATCCAAACCCTTTTCCCATTTTCATAATAAATATTCAAACCAATCACAATAGCCAACAATTATCTTCATCCTCACAAAACAACGACAATAACACGATTGCTAAACAAAGAATAACCTACGAACACTTATTACAGACTAGTGACGTCATCAGGACGTGTTGATTGCACCTCATTACTGAGTCCCATGTCGTGTGTAATTGAATACACAGAAATACAAAGAATACGGTCGGAAGATAATATGGGAGTTTACCTTATCTCTTGGAGTGATGGCTACGATTAGGACTTTTTATTTTTGGTTTATTTTCTGGTATTGTGTTATGTATGTTATTTTTATTTTACTTTTTTGACGTGAAATATTTTGATCGAAATGTGTTTCGGTTTATAATGACGTAAACATGACACTGACTTACGGCATGACTTAAATGGGGGTTGCTAAAGTAAGTTGCGTGTGAACATTAAAAGCAAATATTATTACAGAATAACATTTCCATACTCCATTGAACATAACAGTTAATTGCTATCATACATACATTGGATGTTTCATAAATTATTTATTAACACTAAAAGTACACATTGCCTATCGAAATGTGTTTGCTTCCGTTCCTATTAAGCAGTATTGGGAATTAAACTTTAATCCCTTGTAAACAAGATTCTTAATTGATTGCAAAAATAATGTTTGCTATCCTTTTTAATATGCCACATATACTGTCGTATATTTTTTATTGAATTTTGTCTATCTTTGTCAGATGTAGGTCATTGGAAAGAGATAGAACGATGCTTGTTATATGTTTTTAAAGTAGTCGTGAATGAATAGTTACGTTTTATATAGATGCTGCTAATAAGGCTTTTTATGTACGGTCCGTAGCAAAATACCTATTTGTACTAAAATTATTTTTTCTCTTTCATTTTTAATATGGAATCGAGTTCAAACTGTTTTTAATTCCACATTTCAATCTCTTTGGCAATACTTACTTAATATAAATAGTTTAAGAGTTTTTAGACTGGAAGCAGACTTACGGCCGCTTTCTATATTCGATCCCGAATCTAAGATTCCGATCAATCCAGATTTTACTCAATCCCTCGATTGAGCTTGAATCTGCATTTCATTAATCGATCTCGTCTCGAAATCCATCGAAAAAAAACGGATAGATCGCCCTGCTAAACGTTTTGTTTTACGCATGTGCAGAAAAAGTACTTCAGCGATTATTAATGAGTAAAATGGTGACTTTTTTCTTAAAGCTTATCTATTTTATGTATAATCACTAGAAAGTGCACAAAAATCAAAAATAAATGATTGGGAAGTCGTAGCGGTAAAATTCTGTAATTCTACCTCAAGATTAGAAAAAGCATAAACGACAATAAACGTTTATTGACCAGCAACGGAACGTCAGTCAATCGAAAAGTTGTCAGTTAGTTTGACATTAACATAATATATTTTAAAATCGCAAGTTTATTTGTTGTTTGTTTTTCCGTTGTCTCAGTTATAGAATAGAATACAGCGGCAATATTCGAACGCGTTCAGAATAAGTTCACGCGCCATCTGTACAAGAAACTGTATGGGGTGTATCCGTTCTACCTACTCATGGATCCCACTCTGTTTGTTCTGAGCATGGTTGGCAATGATCAACTGTATATGAGACGGGAGTTTGCACTGGTCGTCTTCTTGGTGAAGGTGCTTCGTGGAGTGGAGAATCACCCGGAAGTATTGCAGCGCTTGAGCGTGTGTACCGGACCGCTTCGTGTGGCGGCGGCGAAGCCCGCACCTACAGCGAGAACAAATTTGCTCGCCAAAGCACCTCTTAAAAGAGCTCTCCACACCACCAACTTCTTCAAAATCAGACTGACGTGTTTATGTGTTTTTAATAATGTAATGTGTTGCAATTTTTGTTTAGTTTAAGTTCTAAGTTGTCGCATTAGGGTAAACCCTGTACTGATACTTCATGGTTTTAAATAAATAAATCAAAACGAGAATATTATAATCGTTATCAATTGATTCCAGTATTACAGATATTGGTAAAAGTGTACTTAGTACACAAAAACTATAAAACCGAAAGAAAAAAAGTTTAAGCGTCAGCTTATGCTTAGCAATCCAAAAGAATTACTGAGCGCTCGTCTTTAGCTTAAATCCTTGACCCCCGTTTACAAGTAAAGTACAGAAAAAAAAACAGCCACTCGATACATCACAATCACAATTACAAATTTTGAGGACAGATTTTGTTCGTCTTCGCTGTCACTACTATCCCAGTCCGATAGCTGAGCTAATACTTCAAGATCGCTATCACTATCACTTGAAAATATTTCTATTTACACAGATTTCTCAGTACAATCCGTAAAAATTTGGGGATCGCGATTATAGATCAAAAACGTCGAAAATCGATTTGTCAAAACCAGAGATCGGTTATAGAAAACGCATAACTGTCACTTTCATATAAATACCAATCTAAAATCTCGATCCGCCCTCCCAAAGATAGATTGAAGAAAAAGATCGAGAAAACGATCCATGGATCGGTTATAGAAACACTAAAAGTTGAAAATGGATTCAAATGTCAATCTCGATCCGTAAATTAGGGATTGAGATCGAATATAGAAAGCGGCCGTTAATGTAATGAATCAAATGCACTGTCAGTTTTCACTATTGGTCTGTTTCCGCTAAATATATTAAAATATTACAAAACTCCTTAATCCCATAGCCCAATAGTGAGATCTTATTTAGGCTTACTAATAAAAACCATAAGACATTATACAAGAAAAGTTCTGCTACAGACATTTGTTATTAACACATGTTTATTCCAAGAGCTTCTATTTCCATTTTATCGATAATGATAGAAATAATAAAGTAATTTATGCGGCTTATGCACGTTAACGATATCACATAATTTATAAGGTATAATGCACATATAAATAGCTTATGCTTTTACTGACTCTACTTACCTATTTACGTATTTAACATATATTAGCTTTGTATGTTTGTATGTGAGTTAAAATATAAAGCGTACTGTTTACGTGCAGTATAGAATCTTTAATCTGTACTTAAGTCAGGATTTGAGCAGTTCTATTGTAGGTCCCAATTACTAAGTATTTGATCTATATTCAATCAGATGTCATATATTCTTTGAAGAGCAGTGGTAGTCTAGTGGCATAACCGTTGAAACGAAGATGACTTAATAGTTACTATGTGAGCTAAACTGACAAGTCAAAAGCCTTAAGACACACAACAATGACTTTGCGAATTCATGTGCGTATTAAAAAGTCATTATCAGTAGCCAAAAAACTGAAAAAGGAATGTATCGTTAGGAAATCTGAGAATTACTCATTAGGGGGTTTTGAAATAGGTCAGAGGTCTATTAGCAGCTGAATCTCTAACACCAGTAACACACTTTGTAAGTGAAGTGGTACATCGGAAAACCCTTAGAATTTAGGGCATGTTTGATTTCTTTTAGGTTTAATAAACACAGATAATTCGTAATTACTACGTATGTTTTTTTTATTATACAAATGGCCATAACAAACCAAGTAGGTACATATATTTAAACTTTTTATGTTGTATATCTTGTTAGCATACCTATTTATTTTTTTGCACAGCAATAAAATAATTTAGCATTTATAAGGTCTTTTTCTTTGAAATTTTATAGAAAAGCCCTCGACCTTTTCCTTTGTAGAACCTTATGACGTCATTCCTTCGAATCCTTACGAACACTTAGGTATTGTATTTTGTGTTATATTTTGTTGAAAACCTGTTTTTATATGCCTTTTTGTTTGAATGTCTGACCCACTGACCGAGTTTCACAGATTGTATATTTTTTCTTAAACGCTGGCTTTTATAAATACTGTTTTGAAACTTTAAAGCTAAAGCCTAAGTAATGTCACATAGAAATAAAAAAATACTGAACTTAAGGTCTGATAACTTTTCATAAGTACATTTCTATTTAATTTTTAGATATAGTTATACTAGCTGTTGCTCCCGGATTCGTTCGCCTGGATATCAGTTAAAGCTGCAAAAACAATACTCTCATTTTTCGAGGTCGGATAGAAGCAGCGTATTTATAATCCAAGGTGTCAGCTACCTCCATTTCAAAATGGAAATCGGTTCAGCCGTTTGGGCGTGAAAAAGTAACAAACATAACATACAAATACACTCAGTAATTATAATTATATTTTGTTAAAAGTCTACGCGATAATGTGTTGCTTACGATTCAAATGTGGCATCAGTTTGTCTTTAACTTAAGACAATCTTTACGAATAATAAATGAGATCTTAAATTGTTCAAGTAATTTGAATATTTAACCATTGGTTATGTATTCGCATTACCGCGTAAGTGTAAAATATTTGACAGGTTGGTAAATAGTAGAAACTGCGTAGTAGGGGTCAAACGCGAGTCATTAAGAATAAAAGATACAAAAATTACATCATGACCAATAAGTGCGTTTCATTTTTGTTTCAATGGTCGTTAGAAAGGGATAGAAAAAATGTATTGACCAATGCTACGAAATGACAATGCTAAAACGAAGTCAAAACGATAGAGCCTTCGAGAGAGAGATATTCGCCATGACGCGTTTTATTATTAGGTCTATTTTGATTTCGTTCCTAGGAATCTGCCTGAAACACGGGTGTGCCTAGGCTAAGTTTAGTCAGTACTCTGAATTGCCCAAAGAAAGAAAACAAAATGAAATAAATGATTTAATTTGATTTGATATGCTTTGATTTGTAACTAAAAGGTACCAACTAGACCCGCCTTCTAAACCGTCATTGTCCGTTCCTCTGCTTGTCATGGTCAAAAGGCCTTCTATGTTATGAACCATACTATCATATGTATATTCAACGACTAACATTGTATCTGCTATAACAAATGAACTATCACACTAGATCAGCTGCACATTTTTGACGTTTATCAATACACACTTAAATTCTTTGTTTACTTTTCTGTTCTTTTGCATTAAAACGTAACATTTAGCAAAATTTCCCTACAGGGAAATGGACTCATAATAATATTTATCTATGGCTAAAATATACGGGTCAAATTAACCTCATTGCTACAAGGGGGCACAAATTACCCACTTATCTTTGTTCGAGTCATAAAATCAGCTGAGGGAAATAGGTCAACGTTATAGCAGGCCTGTGTTGCCATCATGTGTCAAAATGTTGGGACAACCATTGTTTTTAAATAAAATGGGAGGATGCGTTAACGTGCTGTAATAAATGTGTAAAATGTGATGCAGGATTAATAATATAAAAAAAAAATGATATGCCTAAAACTTTTCTGGTTATACGATTATGAAATAAAAAAATCTTATCGCGATCGGTGTTGTAGTTTAGGTGATACGATACCACAAACTTTTGAACATATTAGCGCAGATTTTAATTTCATTTTTAATGCATGATGAGAATTGGTTGTTGGTCATCTTGTATTGGGTTTCCTTAGCTTACAATTTTTCAAGGTATTTAGTGTTTTATTTGTACTTGCATATATTTGGAGATAGTTCTACTCATTTTATGTTACTGGTGTCAATTTTCAGACTACATATGGCCGACCTATATTCCACAAATAGTATTCGACGTTAATACAGAATCATATGACACGCAATAAACAATTGCCACGCCCGGTTTTGCTCGTAAATTATTATGAAATATATATGTGACTTGAGAATAATTTAGACCTATATGAGATATTGTGTGTTGTAAATTATTCCAGTTTTCAATATTGTGATGTTTAGTTTTCATTTATGTTGTGGTTTTGTTAGTCGTTGCCTTCATTTTATTTGACAATTTGAATACCTATATCGCTACTAAGATAAGTGTTGTTATATGTCCGTATGTAAGTATTTATTTATATTTGTTTTTCTTTAGGATTTTTGTAAGGAACACTCAGTGTCATTACTCCGATTCGCGCTTTTCCGTTTCTTCTTTTTTTTATGTACATATAGTACAACTTAATATTTATAGTACCACAAAATACTACAGCCTGTGTAGGTTATGATAAGGTTGGTGAAGTCGGATAGGAGTTGAAAAATGGAAGTGTCACAACAACCTGAACTAATTTAACCAAATTCCACAAACCTCTAAAATCCCTACAAAAAATTTGCTGAAAAAACCTCATAAAACAAAATTCTATTTGCACACCCAGAATCAAGTACAAAATAATATTATTCAATACGCCCCTTTATAAAAAAAAAACAGCCTGAATATAAAAACCAAACCGACTGTATCTTATAATGTGGCATCCCACAATCCCTTTGCATATTCATTGTATTAAAATTTGTATAACGTATTCCAATATTTTTACAAGTCAACTCGACCCTTTGCTTGCTAAAAAATGAGGTTCGCGAGGCGTTCTCTCATCAAAGCTTTGAAATTTATGTTCCCTAATCAGAATGCCTTAATGTTGGGACTCGGGACTGTTGTAAGGGGGTTTCACATACGCTGGGATGATCGCTGCGATTTTTTGGTGTCGTTTGATGTTTGAAGTGCTTGGTTTGCGTATTGTGTATGTTTTCTGTTGAAAGGGTTCGTAATGCCCCAGGAAAGTAGAATTCTGTACTCAAAAGGTTAAAACGGAATGCGGGCCAGACTCACAACTTTGAGGATTCCGAATAAATAGGCTATATTACTATAGGCAAAACAAGCACCCATCGAATACACAACCGAAACTTTCGATTTTTAACCTGGATTTTTATTCATATTAAAACTTCGTCAATCTCAACCATCCAACTATCCCGAATCATGTGATTAAAGCCTGATGGCACACACACACTTACAGGCGCCGGAAGCTCAGTCAAACGGCTCCGTTTTTTAGCTTCAATTACGGAACCCCAAAAATCAACCTCCAAAAATAATAAAAAATCACCCAACTCATTATATAATTGCATTACTCGTCCGCGATTGACCTGTTTGACTCACGCGATCAAACAGTTTTATAGAGCAAAGGAACAAGCATTGAACTTGTTTACTCACGTCGGGGTGACGATGTCAGGCAATTAACTCCAGGTTCCTTTACGATGTTTACCTTCACAGCTTATCAGAGGTTTACCGAGAAAGTCTTGGTTAGATGTTATAGTTTTCGGAACAAGATTTTACTGTCTACCTTTGAGAGTAAAAAATATTAATTAGACAGGTTTTTAAACAGACCGATGTCAAATTTAAAGTACGGTTTTTGTGCCTGGCAATAAGGTTTATTTTCCAACGACAAAAATAGTCTATCGCAATAAAAAAAGAATAACCGATTTTTTGGGATAAAATTTTAAAATCCTAACAAACATTTATGCTCACATTCATTTCACACTTCTTAAATGTCAATTTTGTATTTGCTTCAACGTTCATAGGCCGTCTAAAATTAAATGGGTAACCATTTTGGACATTATCGTTTAAGATTTATTTATCAAATGCGATGTATTGTAGATATCCTTTATAAAGAAGAGAAAACAACAATTCAATTCAACCAACAAAACAAACACCACTCTTACCAACAATTGGACGGCTCCTAACTGGACCTCAATCAATAGTTTAACCTTTCGTATGTTACCGAGCCCTTTAATTAAACCGGTTTAAACACAGCCCTTAACCTTTTGTTCGTTGCCGAAATGATAACCAGTGTTATTATCTGTTTAATTGCGTTTCGATGGCCGGGCGTCAGTTCTCTGTATTAAAGATATTCTAGCAGAACCGGTTCTGATTTGAATATAATTGGGAATTGGATAGTCTGGTTATTAAGTTTAAGGGTTTGAAAATTAATTTTAGTACCTATTTTAAAAAGTAATGGTCTAGTCTTAGGTTTATTATAAATAATTCCATAACCGAGCTAAGGATTATTTTATGTTTTGAAAGCACCGCATATTATTAACTACGACTGTGAATTTTCTCTCTTTTAAGGGAGTTCCAAATAAGTAGAGACCTGTTTTTGTTCTTCTAAAGTTTTTCTTCACAAAAAGACATTTGCCTGTCCTAGTCAATGATGTCTTGAAATAATCTAGAAAATCATCAAATCAATCTATCAAATCAATCAAAGCCTGCGTCCAAGATTGATTGCACGTACCTTACAACAAAATCAAAAGAAGTACATGCTATTTTGGAAATCACGACTACTACTTATTCAGATTCGAATCTGCAGTCACATTCAAACGTATCCGACTAAGCCCTTGGGCCACAATCGTTACCCAGGTTTTTAACCCTTTAATAACATGGACCCACAATTCCCCAGGCTGCTACAATAATTGGCGATTCAGCAAATGACTGATGCTAATCGACTTCTCATTGCTTACTTACTACTTCATAATGTCCGAATGTGTGTGACTACTGGCATTTTAAAATAAATGATGATGATTTTAATATACTTTGTGCGGTGGGATTTAATTTATATTAAGAAATTATATCGAAGAAACTGGTTAACGTTTTCATGTGGGAACTTTTTGTTGGACTTGTAGTATGGTATCATAAAGTCCATTTATAGTTTAGACCCGTTGATAGAAAGCTGACTTTGCTATACTTGACTTTGCTTGAATTCGTAATCCATCACACGTATATTTTGAAAAAAGCTGTTGGTTAAAAGATATCTTAGCTGTGCCTGCTTTGTTAAAAAGATTTGAATTAGAACTCGGTAAGGAAGCTAGACGGCATATTACACTTTGTAGCGCGGTATCTCACTTCCACAACTTCCCGGATAGACGAGTGGGTGAGTAGGTCACCTCGTCAAATACACTGTGCGCGACGTATCCTGAGTTCGATCCCCGCGAAGGACAAGTATTTATATGACCCAAAAATGCTTGATTTAGGTCTGAGTGTCTTGTGCATGTGACTTCAATGTTTACGAAATCCCCCACGAGGATTATGTTTTTAGTGAAGGCGTCGTATATTTCCAAAAACGAGTACTATAACACTCATTTTAAGCTGTTACTGTAAGGATAGGCCCTAGTCTATACCTAGGTACTGATTTTTGAGGTAATTTAAAAAAAAACATTTTCGTAACTAAAGAAACGCAGCGTCAAATACCAAAGTCGACTTAACACCAACAAAAATGAATATGAAACTTTAAATTTATCTCGAAATGTATTCTCATTGTAATTTATTGTATGCGAAATAAGTTTGGTTGAAAAAGTCGCTGCGTCCGGTCGCAATTTGCAAACATTATGCATCACTCGATCCGATTTACGAGGCGACGCCATATTTTTTTCTTTCTCGTTTTTTTTCTTCTTCTCTCCAGCCATTGTGTTACCTAATAAGCTCGATAAAGGGCGAAGGGATTAATAAGTCCCCATTTGCTCGCTCCGAGGTTTTTTACTGCAATTTTGAATTTACTTGCGTTTCGGTTTTTGTAGCGTTCGTTTCACTTTTTTCTTGATTATCTTTATAGTATAAAACAGAACGCTGAATAAATCTTTTTTATTGCTATTCAATGCGAAATGTCAGAAGCAAGAAGTTAATAAAGTATACTTCGTTTTTAATATGGAACTTTATTTTTTAAATTCATTTGATGCAAACAGAAAAATACATACATTGAAACCTATAACGGTTTAAAATGATAATTATGCCTATTAACAGATTATAATTAGACCTAAACTTCTTATTACCCGACTGCGTAAAATTGTTAAGTTTTTCCAAACAGATTCCCCAAATTGGAGGCCCACTCGTGAATTTAATGGACTAATATTTGCGAAGCCTTTGACCTATTTTATGACCTTTTAAACCTAGACATGAAGGGCCTAAGGTCGTAATATGAAAAGAGGGCCAATTCCCAAGACGACGTAGTTACTTAAAATTGTAAGAAAACTGATACCATCTTTACTTATTTTTTTAGTGCTACTTTTGTTTAATCCCTAAAGGACTTTAAAGTGGTATACTGTTACGAATTGTAATTTTTTTCTGTAAATTTTCGGCATTTTTAATTAAAACGGTAATTGAAAGAGATAAAGGTAATAATATTGCTGCCCTTCCGTTTGGTAGTTTTATTTAAAATCAGCAAAATGTAACCGTGACTGATTCTGAAGATAAATCTATAGAGCTATTTGAACTTCAAACGTTTTGAAATTAAGCTTGTCAAGACAGGTAGCAGACTTTTACAATTTTAGATTTTCTCATTACTGTTGATTTCAATTTTTTTTTATAAACCAGCAGTAAACAGCAGGCCTGTTTTCTGTAAACAAACAAGCACCCACTTAAACAACAACCTTACATTACTAGTGTTGTGACATAAACATAGTGTTGTTCTTCCTTTGTACAGACATAATACCTAACTATTATGCATCAGACATACAGACATACTCTTTACCTTTGTCCTTGGTTAAACCATAATCATAGTCTTTTTGCAGTTACGATATTTTTTGGCACACTGACCTACATGGCTCAGTATTAAGTGACCTGGTTTTCGTACCCAAGGGTGTAGTTTCAAACTTGGTAAGACAGTTCCTTTAAATGTCATGGGAAAGTAATTTTTGCGGAGTTATTTTAAGACGAGATTTATTTTTCTTTATGAATATAGGAAATTTCGATTAAATGCTTTTTCAGCAGCAAAAAGCATTTAATCGAAATTTCCTATATTCCTATAAAATAAAAAGAAATTTCCTATAAAAGCTTTTTAGTGCAAATTAAATGGTTAGTTTATTTCTAGGAATAATTGAATCGTGTATTTCTAGTTGCTCTTGACGGCGAAAATTTTAAGGATTTAATTTCACTATTTTAAGCTTAGGTAACATTAGGTGATAAACGTGTGGACCAAAATACCTGCCTAAGTAAAATATTATATTTTATTTTACCTGATACAATTTTTTTTATTCACTCGTCCAAAACCATTTATTAGCCACAACATTTTTGTTGTTATAAAAGTTTTTAACTTTACAAGGGCACCTCCAAATCAGTTCATTGCCCTTTCGTTAAGGAGAATACATCATAAATTTAAAATGGAATCGACTTAAATGCTAATTAGTAATTATGCACTTTGACACTAGTATACCATCAATATATATGTAAATACATAGATATACATATACTTCCCAGCCGATTTCGGCTATGTTGACTGTTTTCAATAATTGTTTGCAGAGAGCTAAGGTGTTCTATGCGCCCTTTGATGGCTGCAGTACCCTATTTTATGTGTAAACGTCCGTGAGCAATGGCTGGACGGTATACTATCAATAGTTTGAACTTGTATTGAAGACGTGTTTCTAAATGTATGGTATATCTTATTTAAATGACCTGTAATTTTAGTATCCAACTACTTGAAGCTTTTTCAAATAATATATACATATATAGAATAGTAAGCCGAGTGGTTTAAGGTCATCACGACAAACCCACACTGCACGTCGTGTCGCAGGTTCGATCCCCGCATAGGATATGATCCACAAATGCTTGTTCTGAGTCTGGGTGTCTGTGTGCATGTTACTTTAATGTTTGATTTGAATAAGATTTGAAATCCAATTTGAAATCTTGGGTGACCCAATTGAAAAGAGATGCCGGCAATTTTTTTTTATTTCCCACAATTAATTAAAATAAATACCGAACAAATGAAGAGATTATAAACTTTGGAAAGTACTCACCAATCTGATTATGCTACGTTCGTATTGTAAGTGAAGCTTCAAATCAAAAGTAGTTGACCCATAAACGAAATAATAGGACCCGTTCCCACGTATTTAATTATTAAAAGAACGTTCGACTATTCACATTGTTATGTGGGAGGAACTGGCCATAAATTCCGGTCCAATGATCGAAATTGAACCGATCCCCCTATTTGTAATCGATTAGTCGAATTTCTAAATCGATGTATCGATTTGGTGATAGGGATCGTTGAGGCGTGTAAAGAGGTTTCAATGAATGGTTTTGTTCCTTTTATGATTTTGAATTTGATTGTTATATGTTCGAATTATTTTCGTTTATTTGTTGTATCTATGAATGGTATTATAGGTGAGGTCTGATTTTTGAGTGAATGTGACGAGTAGTTTTTTTAATTTAAAATTGAATAACTTACGATGACATTCAAGCATTTTTAATAATCCATTGTTTTTGGTTATTATTATCCTACTATTTTGTACTTCTAAGACAATTCAGTATGCATTATCTTTATATTCTTTCTAACTGATGTTTAAATCCCTTTAAGTATGCCTATCCACTTATTTAGTCTTCTTTGATTTCCGTGATTTCTATTGAGACAATACATATTTTAATTATATCTCCTCTCCTTTTCAAGTAAGACATATTTCGATCTTCACAAAATCATTCTTCATTTTCAAATATTCCAACAACAAATTTTACCCGCCATTGTTAATAAACACCAAAATACCACAAACGAACACCACCTTGCTATTGTTATATATAAACTGTCACCAGAATATATAAACTGTGCAGTTTAAATGACTTTTGTTTGACGATATGCCAAATGCCGATACTTTGACCCGGTTTTGACGTCGCAACTATTGTTACGTTAATTTATAAACACAATCTTCCTTTTGTTTTGAGCTTCAAACGCATTTCTCCAGAAATAATGTTTTCAGTATGTTTTGTGTATGTTTAAAGTCTTACTAACGAACTTAATTCATGATTCTGGGTTTGGAATGCCAAGAAAGATATCGGTAAATGTATATTTATTATTTAGAGAGTGGTTTTATTGAGTTATTCTACAAATTTTGTTCCTTCATTGTCGCCTTGAATAACCCACAACTGGGCATACTCCCCATTATGAAATTCTCCCTTAATCAATCTTATACCCGTATTTTTTTCAAATTGGTGCCCCTACCGCGGCATCCGAGTCTAAACAACCAAACCTATCAAAACCTTTTAAAGCACCACATCAAACAAATCATGCCTAACTCCTAAACCAGAAATCATCATTAACATTGTCACATTGTCAAATCCATTCAAACACATATCCCTCAAAACAACAATATCGACACAAGCCTCAAACAACTGCACACTATCGATACTAATTACACAATAATAATAGAGCTGCAAACAATGGGTACAGAACAATGATTGATAAATATCGAATCAAATCTCTCGGACAATATAGGGATCGATAGCTAGGACATTTCGGCATATTTCGTTCTATGAAAGGGACCAATCAGTACCACTACAACGAACTCCCAAATCTCTACTATCGACGTTGTGCGAGCGGGATAGAGCTCTACAATTCGTATACCGTTGTCTCCTACGTTAATATTTCTATTTTTGGGGCTTAGTGAGCTTGCGGCCATGAGTAATACAATCCTAGGTAATTGGGTACCGGTTTTGGTTTCCCGAAAATAATCTCTCATTGTTCCGTTTTGAAATGGATGATCATTGGGATTCCTTTCTTCGGATTGTGACATTGATGTAGAAATTATTTTGGGGGTTAAAGCTGATTTAGACTATGGACGGTATGGAGGATATTTCTCGTATCGTCTGAATAGACCTTAAAGGAGAAGATCAGTATTTTTATGAGAGGTATTTGAGATTCGTCTCGAAAGGGACGTTTAGTGATGTACGGTATAAAATATTCTAAGCATACCTTAGATGCAAATACCAGGATTTCTCCTAAGATCTTATGAATGTTTTCTTGTAAATTAAGAAGTTTCTTTGTCTTTTTGTACGAGTACATTATAATGTAAATATCGCTTCTCCATTTAGCTTGAACGATTTTTGGAAGTAGATACTTTTTCTTTTAAAATTATCTTCTTGATTAATTTTTCCACCTTTTATACTACTGAATGTGAAAATATTCGTTAATATATTGGTCTTTTACGCAAATAGTGCTAAAGGAACAATATTACTGAGGCTCCGCTGTCTCTCCGTCTGCTAGTCCGTTTGTTCATATCACCCAAAAAAGATTTTTATCTTTAATCTATTTGCGCTGAACCCTCAGTATCACGACTCCGACTCGCTCTTGACCAGTATATTTACTACACACGTGTAAGTCACCACCGAAAAAACCTTTTTACACATCAAAACGAAAATAAAACAAGTCTATCTCATGTGTCGGTATCCGATACCAAAGTCAACGAATTGAGGGCATCCCTATGTCTGGTTTTGACGCGGCATCATACATGTGAACAGAACGCCCATTGTCCTGATAATGGGTCATCGATTTGTTAACCCTATTTGACTGGGTTTTACACCGGCTTATGATATTCAGATTTTGAATTCAAAGTTCATGTGTGTGCTTTTGTTTTTGGCTTGAGGGTTTTTGGTTGCTATGGCAACGCTTTTGTTTAATTTTCAATGTATTTATTTTATAAATTGAATCTTGGAAGCTGTATATGATTGCTTATCTATTTTTCTCGTATTAGATTTCTCTGAGTGATAGGAGTTGAGTTGTTTATATTATAATCTGTAATATTACATTGCTTTCCAGTATTAAAAGTTACGTTTTTTATTTATTGCTAGACCTTAGTGATAAATACTGTGTTATTCAGTCCCTTTCCTATCATTTATCAATTAAACAAACCTTATCAGCAAAACCACATAACCAGCCAAGCTAAGAAATTAATTTAAAAAGCTATGTGAATGTCAAGAAACACTAGTTTTCGAACATAAATTGCAAGTTCCTTATAATTGCGCAAAGGCCATCAAAACCATTGAGCGTAGCAGTCGGTATTATAAATTATATCCAGACCTGGGAATGAAACGCTATACGTTAACATCGTGAGACTAAAACTTATATTAAAACTTTGTTAAAATGTCCTGTTTAGGTCAGAAAATTGTTAAGCGAATTACAAATTTTAAGCGATGTAAAAATAGATTTTCATTGCATAAAAATCAAATAAAAAATCTTTATTCACATAAGTGAGCATTAAAAGTAGTATTTTTGAAGGTCAAAATATTCGGACGTCAACCAGATTCGACCATCACGTATAATTCCTTCACTGCTTTTTAGTACTTTTGCTGCGAGAAAAGAATCGGCTTGACTCCACAGCAACACGCTGTCTTTCCGTCCATGGCGCATGACACATTTCATCCATAAAAAATCCTCTTTAAATTTGGTTCTTCATGTACCTGTACTCAATTATTGTACTATAGAAAAAATTACAACAACATGCCATAAATTCGAAGCTTCGACGAAGCTAGAAGGTACCTACAGTCAAAATAAATCCTTATTTCAGTTTAATTTAAATTGAAATCTAAACAGCACATACCACACACAGTCTCGTAAATCGTAAACTGCAAAAAAATATTTTACTTAAATTACTTAGTGTGTATAAAGCTATAAACTGTTCCCAATGTCACGGCTGGCACACATTGGCTTAAAGTGCTCTGTAATGTTTATTCAAATATACACTTAATCCAATACCCAAAAAACTCCCCGATAAAAACGTTTCACTTAACGCATGTACTACCAATATCATTACTGTAATGCCACTTGAAAACGTACCTAGAAGACCCACTTTGTACAAGTACGTATATATGTGAAATCTAGAAATAAAGGGTATTTTTAATGGATTTTACAAGTAATTTGTAATTTCGTTTGCTTGAATTATTTAGGTTTTGAAGTAAATACTAAATTCACTAAAGATGAAAATAAGACTTCTGACTTATATTTTCGTGCATCTAGTTTTTTCTTGCAAATGTATCCCACCACCAGTGAATAATTACTGTGATGGTTGATAACAAATAAATAAGTTAACAACAAATGCAAAAACTACTATCTAAGGTATACGAGAACAAAACCT
Source organism: Trichoplusia ni (assembly GCF_003590095.1). Lineage (NCBI taxonomy): Eukaryota > Metazoa > Arthropoda > Insecta > Lepidoptera > Noctuidae > Trichoplusia > Trichoplusia ni. The sequence goes on from NC_039492.1 coordinate 2,320,528, forward strand.
GGGACAGGGTTTCGTTGATAGACATAATACTTGTCCAGTATTTTAATTACAAACGGTATATAGTCATCAGACATGTCTACACCAGTTTATAAATATTGGAAGGTCGGGCCCTCCTCATTACACAGTTCAACGGCCCATCTATTCGGTGCGAAACGAGGGCGTCAAGCAATTAGGCTTTGATTGATCTTAACTAAAATATATAGACATACTTACATCATAACTTTCGTATTAGTAGTAGTTATAACTGTCGGAGACAATTTAAAATAACGTACTGTTTGAAAATGTATAATTAAAAAAATAACCATAACAGTGAATAGAAAAATGTATTATTTTAAGCATATTTCAAAAACATAATTATATCCACATCCGCAGTCTGGCCGCAACACAATAACACACCATATTGTTTCTGGCAACACCATAAAGCAATCATAGAATGACGTTTACAACCGCCATTTTGACACACTGACGTTTGCTGTCAAACATTCTGTAACATACAGAGTATAAATTAAAATTTCGAAAAAACAACCGTCGGTATGTTAATGTGTAATTTGTTTACGATTTTTTTATTTTTGGGTTGGCTTTTATTAGTTTTTCGGAATGTTTAATTATTCTTTTGCATTTTTCTGTAGAACTGACATACAGTTTTATTGTTGCACGCTAAAACGAAAATAAAAACTATTTTCAATGCAAACATTACGAAATGAATGCATATTACTTTGTACAACATTAAAAGCTCGAATACACTGTTAACAAGACCTAAGAGAGTTTAATAACTATTAAACATACATGTAAATAGTGCGTAGAATTAAAGAAGAAGCAAAATTAAATCACTCGAAATTTCCGGTTGAAAATTACTGCACTAGTAAAAATGGCACATCAACAATGCTTGAAATAATATCCACAATGACGAGACTTAGTCACTATCCTATTATTTTCTTTTTTAGATTCTTGGACGGGACTCAAAACATCGATCTCATTTGGAAACCGTTAAAAATAATTCTGTTACATAAAATGCTTTAAAATCCGACATTTCAACGTAAAACGCTGATGAGAAAACTGACTTTGCTAGCTTACACGCTTTTAAGAAAATTCGTTTAACGTTAATTTAATCTTCAAGCCTCTGCAAAGAATTTTAGGTAAAGAAATATTTTATGGTACCCTGATATGATGAGAGCACCGAATTCATATTCGATCAAACTTTTAAGCAGGATTTTTTGAAGATTTGTATTTAGTAGAATAGATTTATGGGATTCATGTACCATATCAACCTTTGTAGTGTCGTATTTCCTTTAAAACGCTATCACAGTCCTGTTTCCTAAATCTGGTAATTAGCATGCAATTAGCATCTATTCTAAAAGTACTAAAAGAAAGCAGAATGCTTGTAGAAAACAAATTTTGGTATACCATCGTATGTTAATTCGAATCCCTCTCAATTTTGCCGCCACATGTAGACATGTTTAAAACAATCAAAGTTTAACAAAAGTTAATCATTGTTTCGAATTTCGAAGTCGTAACGTGTTGAGATTTGAGGCTAAGCTTGGTTGTAAATATTCGTTTAAAGAGGAAAAAGAAATAAAAGTGAAGTTGCAATCAGACTGCAATCTGAATGGTTACAAATGTGCTCCTCGACAACTTGTCAGTTGTCACGTAACAAACACATTGTCTTTCCAACTCAAGAAATCTTACCATAATTAGATTGTTTAAAAGGACTTAAATAAAACTTGAGTTTTTTCTTAATATATCAAGTATTTTTGTAAAACTAAAGGTATAAAAGGAATTCGTCAACGGGCGAATGACACAAAAATTCAGAAACTCGAGCCCACATCCGTCCACATCACAGCGACTGAAACTTCTGTGTGCCTTGCCCAATGACACGCGTATTTCAGGCGTTTTCTTTCAGTTTTCCGCCCCAGTAACCGTACGCACAGACTGTCGCAATCTCTTTGATCTATACGAATAGACGTCTTCGATATAATCTAAACAAACGGGATAGGTATGATGCTTTTTTAGAACTACCTTCGACTAACTTTTAGATGAAATTCGGGAAACGGAGTAAGGCAAGTTGGAGAATGAGATGTAATCGATTTCGTATTTGACGTGGTTTTATGTAACGGGTTTAGTTTTTGTGTGTGGGGTTAATTTCTCGCGTGGATACCTTGATGAAATGGTGACAACGGAATGTATTTGAGTACAGTTACAGGATCAGACATTTAAGATGTATAAATAAGATTAATGGGAACACACGACTTGATAGAATGGTTTTAAGATAGATCAGAGTTCTTTTCTTTTATCTTAGGTTTGAATATTTGAGTAAGAAGTTCTTACTCGCGACTCAAGATCATACATACATACATAATATGTATAAAGTTGTGTTTTTCTCATATTAACGTCAATGCGAAGCAGACGATATGCATGAACATCATAAATCATTGGATACACATCTAACATGACAGTTTAGCGATGTGGCAAAAGTATTTATATAAAAAGAACCAAGAGAACTCGTGCTTTGACTGGTGGAACTTGCTTGCCGTATATGGGCACACAAGCTAACATTAAAAGGAAAATCTGTTTCGTAATTATATACCAGAACATTTCGTATCCGTATCCGTAACATTATAAATGTATCCGTAATATTGCATAAGTGTCTGATTATATTAGCTAAAGTGTAAACTCTAACATGTTCCCCTAAAAGGATGGTCAATCTTTATTCCAGTTCCTCACAAGTCCAGTAATAAATTAGAGTTAACCACACATTTGCGGCATGTATTAGCTGAATGGGGATCCTTTGAACCACGAAATCCTTAGAATTCCGGAAGGGAGTATGCGAAGTCAGCCTTTATGGATGTTTCAACTTTGCTAGTTAATGAAAACTTGCAGTTGGAGAAATTTGAACCTTAAAGAACAATTGTGTGCATAATGATTGATAGAAATATTATTTTCAAAACAAATGCCAGACAATACCCCAACGAAACAATTTCTCATGATTCCCACAGCATAACTAATAACATCCTTTCTTTGTCCGCAGGTATAAGTGAAGTGTTCCCAATATATGTCAACAAGCATCTCTCGATAACAGTGTTAGTGTTGATGTGGGGTGTCGGTAGCTGATCGCACTGGCGTGGTACGGGCCCGGGGGGGGCGCGATGCAGGCGGGAGGGGGATGGTTTCTGCCCTGGACTATGGGATTGCAGAAATTCGCGGTGGCGTTGCCAATGGGCGGCGTGGTGCCTCTGGTGCCGCCGCTGTTGGCCGCCCTGCCGCCCGCCCCCCCGCCGCTAAGGCTCATCGCGCCGCCTCAGCTGCCTCATCAGCAGCCTGGCAGAAAGGTACGGGTTTAAAAGTTAAAGACACGTAATTTCTGATTTGGAAACAACACTTATGTAAAGAGCAGATTATTAGCATAAGCACTACGGTTATTACGATAATAACTGTTGACTTCGACACAGCTATACCTCCAACTGTTCCTATAAAATGGAGGATGCGTATACAACCGATAATAAAAACGAAATTTCTTGCGCTAACTCAGAGCTTTAGAACAAATGGTATAAAATAAAATTGCAGTTTACACCATTTTAAGATCTTAAAAACATTTTCGTCTGTTTAACTTAGTTTGTTTCTAAGATCACCCCGTCTTCTCGATCCAAACGGTTTCGCGACATCTTAACGATAATCCAAAATCGATTTTTCGGTGCTTTTAATATTTTGGCAGTCGCTTATACAAGATGGAAGCCTCTTATCGATAACGTCGCGATAAAATACCGAGAAAGATTTGTAAATGACCAAAAAAGTCGTCTAGATTCTTGCCGTTTGGTTTTTTGTGGTCGTAATGATAATTTTTTCGGCGCAAATGGGGGTTGGAAGGAAATTAAGAATAGATTAGAAGGAAATATCTAAGACTTCTTGTAGGCATCTAATGGTTTTATTTACGAGCATTTTCCTTACGATTTATTTGTTGTACGGTTTTCGTATAATTTGTGGCTGGAACCGAAACCAGTTGGAATATTAACGGTTTATGTTGTCTTACTTCTTCCATATTAACTAAACGACGTAAAGGTTAGGGAGCATGTCGCTTTTAATCCGCATTTTCTTTTGCAACGTATACTTTAGATATATTTTATCAACAGAGAGAGAAAAAAATCCATGTGGTTTTAGACCCACAAACCCCAAAGACACAAGAACATTTTGTACATTCTCACAAAACAACCTAGCCACAACACCTTTCTCTTTCATTTAAATATTCTTTCATCTCCTAAACGGGTATTTCTTAATTACGACCATGGAATCGGATTAGTTACGCTGTATGCTACAATGATACTATAAATGAAAGAAACAAAATCCTTTTGTCAGAACAAGCTGTTCCCATAATTCCTCTGATTGCGATTGAAACGATTGGATGACTTGCGATTGTTAGGAATCGCATTTACGCTGCTGAACGATTGATTTTATGAGTCATCGCAAATGATCTACACATGGTCTACCAATTGTCTAATAATATTTGCTACTTAGAAAAAAATTATAAGTATTTATCATCGGAAACTTTTTTGGCCATTCGTTAAGTGGAATAGTTATTGTTTTGCGAAATTTAAAAAATGGATGCAAGAAAGAAAGGCTGTTGGGTCTACTGCCCAGCAGTGAAATAGATGGGAATGATATAAAAAACATATTTCCTTAAATTTTCCTCGTTCGATTTGAGTAGTATAATATATATAATGGAACGAAATATAGGATTTATTTTACAAATTATAAAGACCATGTTTTCCTTAATAAGATACAAGTTTACACGTAAATTGCCCCACTAGAGTCTAAATTTACGTATCCTATATTGTTTTGTGTTGTATATGTATGGTAAAAGCCGTGTCCTGACGTGGGTCTCCTATCAATATTACTAAAGGTAATTTACTGGTGGAATACCCTCACTATAAACTATACGATGGCCGATAGATTTGAATTTGTGTGTATTGGATACTATGGGCGTCTAATGTACTCTGATATAACTACACAGCTTGTGTTGCCAATGCAAAATGTATTGCTTTTATTAATTGGCATGCTTTTTTACATACAGACAAGCACGCACGCACGCAATACGCATTTTTTAACAATATAGTTATTAATAATATTTAAAGTACATTAATAGATTTCAAGAATCGAAAAATCCACGTTTTTAAATGTCACTCCAGTCAAAATTTATCAAAATCGGTCCAGCGGTTTTTATAGTTATGAATTGCATTGTAATCGGGTTAGAAGCTACACTGCTTGAGGCTAATTTCATTTTAACTTATCGGGAAGTGCCACAAAAATCAAACCGGAACGACAAACAAAGAAGAAAAGTGTGTATAAAAAACGTGAGAAAATCTAAAATTTTACTTTTCCACCATTTTATTACAATAATAGATAACAATATTTCCGACACTGAACAACGCCTGTTTACTTGTTTTAGTTAATAAATCAACTAGTCCAGGCGCGTCATGTTCAAAACACGAATCTCTGTACAGTTATTTAGCCGCGACCCCTAAAACATTTCAACATCAATTTGTTAATTGGATTATTGAGTTTTCCCGATCCATTTACAGAGCGTTCGCCATTGTATTTGTATATGGCTTTACCTTAGTAAAACTTATGTCTCTTCGTTTTATTTATAGTGTTATTTTGTTGATATTGAGTCAATATTTTTTTGATAGTCTTTTTTGTATAATGTTTTATTTATTTTACTGTTGTTTTGTTTATATTTTTAGTCTGTATTTTTAGTTCTGACTATAAGTCTTGTATTATAATGCGCTGGACTTGCTATTCTTTAGAAAATTACTTTACACTTTATGAGCGAGTCTCTAAAATATAGAAATTGCGAGAAGTTTTATCAAACATAACTTTCAAAAATAAAGTATTATTATTACAAATGATGTTTCGTCAAATACGATTTTCTAGGACTCACTTCAACTGATCAAACACTATTAGAATTACTAGAGGAATTAAGGGTTTTATACATAGTTAGTAATTTTACATAGACACCTCCTACATCTCTCCATACCGGGCGGTATGCGGAGATGTCTATGTAAAATTGGCCTTCAATAAGTGCTTTTCATTTTCATTTTGATTTAGAAATCATTGCAGGTGTGAAAGAGTGACGCCGCTTTATACCTTGTAGTGCGCTGTCCTTTTCCCACACATCTCTATGTACAAATGTCTCTATCTATCTATGTCTAATACAGGCATATCTAACAGAGCGTGCTGTTCCTATTTCGACATCTCCCGCACCTGGTTTTACTTGTGGATTAAATGTAAATATATTTGCATGTAATACATATGAATGGACATTGCACCTGCCTTTTAGCATTATTAGAAATATCTAGAATCGCCTTATCGGCTTGATTGTAGAGATAGAGTTTTTTATTTTGTGTTTTTTTTTATTGGTGTCTGAATCACTGATTAGTAATGCAGTTTTATATTCTTGTTAGATATTTTTATCAACGTTTTATCGTATCAGACGACTTTGATCCATGCTGTTAATGGCTTAAAAGACTTTAATAGTGAGGCTTATAAGGTCAATTAAATAAACAACACCAATTATCAGATATAAGCTTTAAGTAAAAAAAAGTAGGTGCTTATTGGAACGCCCAAAGGCTTTGAACAAAAAACCTTTTTTTATATAAAATTAAAACATAAAAAGTATTACGTCATTTCAATCCACAAGTTATAGGTTAAAAGGCTTTGTTTAAGACCTATAGTTCTTACGTAATCCGTAAGAACTATAGGTCTTAAACAAAGCCTAAATTTAAACATATTGATACCATAAATAATAAAAACTAGCTGAACCTGGCGATTTTCTTTAACTTAATCCGATGGCAGATAAACTTACTAACTTAATGAGCTATCCAACAGAATATCATTATTCTTATTTGAACTAGTAGTTCTAGAGATTAGTGCGATTAAATGAACAGACACACGAATATGTAGTCTTTGGGTTTTCATTTAAGTAGGCTGCTATTATCTACATAGTACAGTGAACAGTTAAATCGCAATCCTTTAGAAACAAAAGACTATCACAAAAATATCGACTTAAACCTATTCGTTCGAGCAAAACTGTCAAACTAGCGTAAAATACAAAACAGAAATTGGAAATTTCAACAATTTTGAGACAAACCTTTCAAAACAGCTACGTAAGCCATCAACCATGTTTGAGTGAAACATATATTATCGACTTGCTCATATTATACTACAGGTCAATGGTTAGGTACTAGAAAAGTGTTATTTCAAGGATCTGAAGATGGGATAACGTCCTTCGTATAGCCGTCCCTTTCCCCCATCTTCTATCTTGCTCTCTCAATGGTGTCATGTTTGCTATTATTATCTGTGCGACTAGTCTAACTAGTACAGAAATTATCGTGGTCTATGTCATGAGAGAACTCGTTTTTCTTTTGTTTTTGTATTGATGTGCAATTTTGTTTGACGGAATATACAAAGGCTAATAATAACTGAGAACGGACACACGGTGTTGTGCCTATGTCATGTCATGCGACGTAAAGTATGGTCTTAATATTAACCGTAGCTAAAGATTAACTCCTAATAAAAAATAATGTTTTGAAATCGGGTAGTATTCATTGCCAAGATTCAATATTAAAACGCGTAGCCGAAAGTTCTACCGTAAAACAGGGTGAATTGAGTTTCTGGGGTTGAACAAAAATAAATGTTTTTCCATGCGTTACGTAATACAAAGATTTTATATAAATAATAATATATAAATTTTATACAATTATTGTATCATAGCCTTGAGAATCATAATTTATTATTTAGTTTTGCCTCGTGAAAAGTCCAAAACTTCAGAGAATCTATGTATCTATCCACTTTTCTAACCCATTTTACCGTTACTTAATGAGAAAAGTAAATTTAGAGCTAACATTATTTGACAAAATTATATTAAAAACTGCTCAAAACTTAATAAAGTGTGGTCGAAATTCGTTAGTCTTCAATGACTGCAACATTTTTATTTGGTAATATAATCTGACAATTAGTAACACGCATACTTCCTATGAATTACACCACAAACTAAGTAATTGGTTCAAGTCTAGTCTCTGCAAGACGTTTGATAGTCCCGGCACCGTGTCATCGGATTAACTACGTTTGCTTAACATTGTTCCCAATACAAGCAACACAGCGATATATTAAACTGTTGACAAAACTTGCTTCGTAGTAGGTGCGAACTTGGCTCTAGTCGCTGCCGTGCACACGTAATAATGTATGTTAAATTGTGTTTGTGATATAAGTTTGTGAGATGCAGATATTAATAAATTTATCTTTATTAGGGTTGGTTTTTAGATACATATTTTGACTTCGATTTCGCAATCAGAGGTGTTTTATAATGTGAACGTGACAATAGAACTTTTAATTGTTTAAAATATAAATCTTTTAAGTAATTTTTTTTAAAGACACCTTTGAAAGACGACATAAATACTAGTTGATAGCGCGATCTTCACTATACTGGGCTGATTTGTGATCCAGTTTTCCAATCAAACTTATACTAAAAAACATTCAAATCGGTCCAGCCCTTTAGGACAAATTCAGTATATTTTAAACATCTATACAGAATACAAATCTTAACAACATAATCCAGAACAAAATCTCAAACGCATTCCCATTAGAAATCTCGGTCTAAAATTAAAATGTTACTGGATCTTGGCATCCACGATAATAACTGGTGTGTTTACCTCGTAAATCATGGTGTAATTGCCACCATGGGACCCCACTACGGCCATTAACCAACATGCTTGCAAATTAATGACTGGTGCTTTCTTTCGGTGTAATAGTTGGACAAATGTGTGAGTTATTATTGGTTGGAAATTTGACATTAATCGTATAGGGAATTGAGATGCATGCGTTTAAAATCACTGCAGTATATTTATAGCATGCTATTGCCGTGCAGACCTCTTCTAGTGTAAAGAATAAATGAGGATGGATACTCAGGAGAGATCACTATGATGTCTGTCTTCAACGTAATGTGTATTTCTTTTATTTAAACTTTGAAGTTATGATAATGTATTGATAAACTAAGTCTGATTGGATTGGAGATATTTTTTCACGTATAATTCTGACTGAAGATAGAACATTAAAATCCTTCATAAGAACCCAGACGGGGTCCAAAAAGGCTACATCAACGAAACCTTATTATTCCGCCTAAAGGTTTATAAAACAATTCCAAAGGCAGCCACAACCTTCATTTACCTGTAATATTAAAAATTAAAGGGTTATTATACTTATAAAATATTAAAACACTTTCATTAGCATGCGGCTTACAAATTCAAGAAATAAAACAAAAAAATCCGAGCGAAATTTTACGAAACATCAAAGTATGAAATTGCACGCCCCTAAAAGCAATAATAAAACGCGGAGAATTAAAAACTTTAGTACTTGTTCGCAATAAGGTCGATTATAAAATATCAAGATGAGCCTGCAGCCTATTTAAATGATAATTATCTAGATTAAAAGATCAATCGATTTAAGTTAAGAATAACTGGTGTAATTTTTGCAATTACCGACAGTTTTAACGTAATTTAAAAAATGTTGACTTGTAGGGATTAAGTTGAAGCCGACTTACAATGTGTCGAGCATGGAACATAGGAAATTAAGTGGAAGTGCATCTACAATGCCGCAGTAGGAGAATTAAAATCTTTAAAAGTAACACTTGAAAACAGCGGCTTTTATTGTTTCTGCGGATTAATGTCATCATTTACAATAAAACATAAATAATACAATGGAATAATTTAAACAACAGACGGGACTCAAACCTGTTATTCCTGACTAAATACACCAGTTGCAGTGGTTAGTTTAGCTAGTGCGCTAATATATGCGCGAACATTATCGCAGAACTTCTGCATACTAAAATAATAAAGAAAATACCAATGTTGATCGTCATCTCCAAATAGTGACATGAACGCTTAAATAAGTGACACTTCCGTCTATTTTCTATATACCATGGTTTCCGAGTTTAGTCGTCAAACGGCTTCCCTTGCCGAGTAAGATGTATATGCAGGGCAGTAGGAAGTTAATTGAATTGGTATGTTTTAAGTCTAGCCTATAAGAGTTAAGTGAGTCGTTGTTTTACTAGCTTATGCACTTTACAGTTCTATTGAACCGTGTTTTGTGTTGTCAAGTTACGCTTGAGATCTTTTTTTTACAACGCCATCTAGTCTCAAACTAAGCAAAGCTTGTATGTCAGTACGTTACATGCACTGTCATATAATTTTTTTGCCATAAAATAAATACGTAAACAAAAAACTCGTTGGAATACCATCTCATTAAGTGGTATGCCGTTCTATGAGAGAGATAGCACGCTACGCGGGATACAGCAGCATCTCTTTCCCACCACTTCAATAAAATTACTTTAACAAATTCAAATCTTTCGTCGTATTTCAGTGAACCATTACAAACATTAGCGCCGTCGAAGCCAGGTTAAAAATAACCTCTATTAATTAGTCTGAGAATAATCGTGAGATGACTTGTCCGATATCGGGCCCTAATTACAAGAAAATAAGAAATATACGTGGGGGTCTACCAATGTAGAATATTACTGCCGGTGTGGAAGAGAGATGTCGGTATATGTGTGTATAGCGCTGTCCCACTTTTTCATCTGGATTATGGAGCGACTTTAAAACGTGGTGGTAGGGGGTATTTTGAGGACAGATAGGCACGCTGACCGATGGTAAATGTAAGTTAATAGGGTGATCTAAATTTGTTCGACCTTCGTTTTACGAGGACGAGACTTAAATGGTTAAGTCGTTGGTACTCTGTCCAAAGTCGAATTTTGGATTGTCTTAGAGAGTTTAGCACATTATTATGTTTAAATAATTGGCGTTGGCATTAAGGTTAAAAATATGACGGAAGGAAAATCGAAATTATAATGTCTAGTTTTTAATTAAATTTATATTCAACAATCTGTAAGTTATAAATCGTGATAGATTTCATACCATAAGTGTTATGTCTCTATTCCCACTATAACATCAAATAAAAATAAACGAAATTTAGCAACGGTTGGAACAATCACAAAAATTCATAACATTTTTTTACTTTTTTCTATCCTATTTGTAAGGAGCGGGAGGCGTGAGTCCTACATGTACTTGACTAGATTTCATATAAATTATTTAAAATACTGGCAAATATATAGCCAATTGTGGATTGATTTTCAAAATTCGCCTCTTATACAACAACACTAGTTGTTATTCAAAATATTCAACCTCATTTCGACCTGAAGGAAAAACCCGTAGGTGTTTTGTTTTCGAATATTTATTTACCTTTGAAGTACAGCTCACGTATCAGAATAACTTGATTTTTTATGAGTTTGACTTATTTAAATTCTTGTGTCCTATGTCGTAAGGGTTATACAGAGGACGTCCGGATTGATATTCGAATTTTGTTTTGTAATTTAGAATATAAATAGGGTCTAGTCACCAAGCCAAACCCACTGAGCGTGAATTGTCGCGGTTTCGATCACCACAAGCATTTTCGTGATCCACGAATGCGTGTTCTGAGTCTAGGTCTTTGTGCATGTGATTTGAATGTTTGTAAACCGCGATACGAGGATTTAACTCCTTACTGCGGGTGTCGTTTTTGAAAGAAAGCCAATATTGAGATGCGAATATAAACTCCAATCATTTTTTAAGTGCTAGTTACTTGTAAACGGTATTTCGTGTAATTAATAATTTAAGTGAATTATATTTTACTCAGTATTACTTAAGCAATATAAATTGTTTTGAAAACATTTTTTACCCCGATAACAGTACTGGCGAGTTAACAAGAAAATAACTTGTAACACAGAGATACTAAATTAAATTTATTGTATAATTTAAAGTGGGTTGATCATAAAAACGTAACCCTCAGGGATTGCTTTTGCCTCCATTTTAATAAAGTTCCTTCGTCCTTAATATAATCTTATATATCATCGGCTCTATCTTTTTCCGACTTCGTAAGGTCTTTAGAAGGAAGAAAAAGGAAAAAGGTTATACTTTGTAAGAGGTTTAAACACTACAAAGTAGGTAGATAACTCCAGTGACCCAGTGGAAGTTCTTTTGAACTTCAAGTGTGGATATGTAAGTTTGATACCATCTTAGACTATGGACTTATTATTCAACCAAAACTTCTGAATGCCAGTACCTAATATGCCTGTTGTATATGTGTTTAAGCCTATTGTATGAGTTATTTTTAGTTTACTTTGCTATTTAAAAGAATTACAGGTGCTATCAGATGTAATGTTTAGGATACCGTAATCAAAGGATAAAAATGGTACTTTATTACTAAGTCTTAGCTGTCTGTCTGTCTTTTTACGGATGATATGTTTCTGTCGCCGGTTTAGCAACAAATTTAGGAACAACGAGCTTGAGCAACGGCTGGTACGGTCATAAATTTGATGGGTGACTAAATTGATTACCAAACTTATTCTTTATTTATTTGTTGAATCGTCGGTGTCGAGAGTCTAGCTCGCAATTTATAACCCTTAATATTCGACTGATTTTAAAGTAGTTCGTTTCTAAGCATAGAAGTAACACAAGAAAATATCTATCTGTTGTTTGATTTAGCACGTTGTTCAAACTAAGTTATCTCAAACAAGTATATTACTATGACAACTATAGATACTTTTCTTGAAGCTTCCTCTGTCTCACGGTAAAAAGTTATAATCCATAGTAATCTTGAGCCGGATACGAAATAACTTAAGATGGATTAAAAACATATCGACTATACATATGTTACAATTATAGGCTCTTGTACTCGTATTATGTCTCAGTTATTATCTATAGACAAGTTATAATAGTCTTAACGCCATATTTAACTTAACGGTAACTTGTAACTTTCTGCAAGCTTTTTTTTATACTCGTAAAGTATGGCTTCGTTTTTTTTAATTATATTATTTTTTTCGATACATTTCTTCCGATTAACTAACTGTCTATATGAATAATCTCGTATGTGTAATCAAAGTTAGATTGTGCTTAAAAAATATATTTTTTAAGCCATTTTTGTGTTAATTATATTTTTAATTTATAAGGCAAGCATTAGACATTTTTTCATACCAGTACCTATGAAAACTTCTAACCTATTCAGACAGACCAGCAACAAACACACAGATTGACCAACTTTCAGTCTTCAACCACTTGCTAAACCATTTCAATATAAAAACATCACACAACTTCCGCCGACAAGCAAAGAAGATGGCAACACATTTGCATATAATTTACATTATTTATAATAAATCATGGCAACACAGCTTTGAACATGGCGGGAGCATTTAAAGTGAACTTGTTATTACTTGTAATCTAAAGAATTCTAATTACATTTTACCTGTTTCTAAACGGTCTTAGGAAGATAAACTAGATATAAGATTAATAGGCTATAGGCATGAAAGAGTTACGATCTAGGAATATATTCAACGTTTGCGGGTAGATGGATATTTTTTAAATTATTTTGTTTATCTTTTTTTTGAATCTTTAAATGTTGGTATTTTGAGCATGTTAGCAGGCCGTTCGAAATCGGTGCACACTGTGTTATGGGACCCATAATTTCGACATGATCGTTTTCGGGCAGAAACTGACAGTCATCATGATTACAAAGGCAAGAGTAGAACTCCTGGGTGATAGTTTTGTTTAGTTTGTTTTTTTTTTTCTTACGAAAATTAAAATATTATAATACCAGCCTGTAATGAATGTCTTCTGCGTGCATCGCGACTTACCGCGCCGCGAAAAAACGATAGAATGCTTTTTGTTGGTATCTTAATAGGTACCGAAACTTTTAATTCAGCAATTTTATTCACTCCTTGTAGTATTTACATACAGTTAATATCTTTCATGCATTTTTATAAAAACATACACTTAATAGAGATATTCGTGCGACAATTTGTACAGCGACTATGTTATTAACACAAGAATTTAAATGAATATTAAACAATTTAATCCTTACTCATATTATAAGTAATAGTCCATCCACATCGCTGTTTAATTCTGTGAGTGCGTTGAATTTTAATCCATAAAGTAAATTACATTAAAGTTGAAATTCCTGTAATAAATAACAAGCAAGTTTAATAAGATGTTTTTTTTAACGTTTTTCTTAGCGCTATTGAATTTTGAACTTTGTAGTCGAGAACAATAAAGTCCACAGTCGTTTGAAATAAGTATAATAAATTTTGTCCATTTCGTGTTTTCTTCATTTTTCTTAGTCGTTTTGATAAATAGTAATGCATTGATGTTAATACCCTGAATAGCAATAAACAGAATTGAGCAAAAAAAAAACTTTATTTGATCGTTTTTGTTTTGCTATTTGGTATTACGATAAAACGTTAACAAATAATCTATACTAATCTACATATCTATATCTATACAAATATATACAACTGAAGAGTTTGTTTGTTTGTTTGAACGCGCTAATCTCAGGAACTCCTGGTTCAAATTGAAAAAATCTTTTTGTGTTGAATAGACTATTAATCGAGGAAGGTTTTAGGCTATATACCATCTTGCTGCGACTAATAGGAGTGGAGATACAACGGAAAATGTGGCAAAAACGGGGAAAAATATTTATCTTTGACGGCTTTCGTTTAAAAATTCCTATCTTACTTATATCTTCTAACCACGCGGACGAAGTCGCGGGCAACAGCTAGTGTTGCAAATAAAAATAACTATCTTATTCATGGTTAAAGATGTACCAATAAAAATAGCTAACATAACATTTTTTCTTCATCTTTTTTTCTGACTGTACACTTGCGTGTTGATTATTAATCGCATCATTGATTTTCTTGTTTTGTTTTTTTTTAACTTGTACCAACATAACAACTGGTTGTGAGATATGTTACAACAGATATACATTTTTTTCGTTTAGCTTTTTTTGCTGTCTGTACTAGTTTATGATTATTCACGCGTTTTATCGAGTTTTAGAAGTTTTGTTTGATTTATTTTTAGACCGCATTGAAAAGCAATTCCTGTATTGTTTTAAATCCTTTTTTGTGTGTTAACAAAGAATAGAGTTTTTAAATTGGGACAAAAGTTACTTAAATCGCATCATCAGGCGTTTCACCATCTCAGTCATCATCATCATCATCTTCCTATTCTTTTCCATACTATTTTTGGGTCGTTGCAGCTAGACTGCTTATCTGGCCTTCTCAACCCAGTTACCTAGGCAACACGAGCAACACGATATCCCTTAGTAAGACTGTCGAAGATGACTTGTAAATAACAGGCGGGACCGACAATTTAACATGCCTTTCAAAACACGTAGGAACTGTTTATGGTTAAATGGCCACCCATCCAAAGACCGACCGTGTCATGAGTAGCTTAACCTGTGATCCATCAAATTATACAGTTGTAGTTCAGCCGAGTAACTCACAAATAAGCGATTACAGGCAGACTAACAAGCAAGTATCGAGTTTTAATCGTGAATCGGTAATCGTTTGATACACAGCCCTAATTTGCGTAGAACCATGTTTAATTAAAACAGTATGCGCTCAGTGGCTTAATTGTTTACGTGACAACCCTATTTTGTTAGATAATTACGTTAATTGTATTTTAATAGGGCCCTTTGTTTATTTAATGATGTGTTTAGATGACTGTTATTATTATAGCTCTTGTGTTTTATTTAAATTGTTTTTATGTATATTGCACGTGTTTATTGAAAGGTTGAGAGCTGAAAAACTCGTTATTGTTTATAAAAAAAGCCTTGTAAAAATCGCACTGCTGGGCTGAGACCTCTTTTCATATAGAGAAGATGTAAGCTTTGATCACCATGCTAAGAGGTCGGTGATTTCTAATTTCAATATTTGGCTATTAAATTATCTACAAGTTCCCTCGATCTCACGGTTTGTAAGTGCTGTTTTAGAATAAATAAGAATTATAAGTTAAGCCTGTAATTAAAAGGGTAATTAGTTATTCAAATAATTTAATTAATTATTGAGAGAGCTTCTATTTACACCAAAATGCCTTTTTTATATTATTATACGATATGAAAATAAAAATACACAATGGATTTCAAAATAATTATTTTCGTAGTTCTGTAATAATGTTTGAACTTTCCGATATCTCCTTTATTTATTGTTCAACTCTCTTCGGTTGAGTTAATTTTGTTATTTGCTTTGTATTTCTGCTCACACAAATTACTTTCAGCTGATATCGAAATTCGATGACTTAATATCCCTCCGTTACGATTTTAATAAAACGATATTATTTCGATGTAAATTTGCTGATATTGTGTTTCCTAGGAACATGTTTTACATTCAAATAAGACTGCAAAGATTCTTTTAATACCTTAAAGTATTTTATGTTCATAATTATAATAACTGAATAATATAATGATTAGTTAAAAATTTGTATCACTGATATTGTTTTATCAAAAAATATACAACCGACTTCATATAAAAACTACTAAATCCAGAATTATGAATTTTTGTGGGACAAAAAGAGCGCCACAACCTTCCACTTTTTGAATTCGTTTGAAAATGTTTAATTCCTACTGTGTGTGTGCAAACTAATAAACATTAATTGTTCTATTTCTATTACAAAACATAAAATTTGTCGACCATAACGACCCTTCATAATTTCCGTATGAACAGACACTGACGGACCATAGGTTTTACAATAAAACATTAGTAAACCATCATTATGTGGGCCTAACCCATCCTGCACGACTGACCACCACAGTTATGCATAACAAAAACTAATTCATTTGCAACCACGCCTTTATTCCTATTGTTATAAATGTCAATATTGTGTGTATATATTTTGGTTGGGTGTAGTTTTATCGCGGTCAATCGATACAAATCGCGGGAAGCATTCATGGGAGTCGTGTGCTTGGAAACCAATTTCCTGTTCCCTTTCATATTGAAATGTAAGTGATGCCCTTCAGTTACCAGACTGGGGATTTATCGACCCTAATACGTTATTTTGTGTAAGTTTTTGGGGACCGGTTTTCGCGGGGTTAGGTTTGAGCGACATGTTTTTGTATGGCGTTGCGAGTGGCGAGTTCATTTGAGGAATTTGAGGTTTTAGTAAAAAGTTTGTTTTAGTGGTAAAGAGTCAGTGTTTTATACTACTACTAGCTTTTACCCGCTTCATCAGTAATGACGGTAACACTTTATTTTATTCTGTTTCTTACTTTTACATTTGAAGTTATCTGATGGTGGAAGTTACCTGGTCACCTAGTCCGTTTAGCGTTATTGGAAACGTCAAAATTGATAACTTTGAAGCATGTGTGAGGCCAAACATGACGTCACTAATACCGTATACTACTTACATCTTACTCACTTATATATTTCACACAGTTAAAGGTGGTATTCCCCGGAACATAAAAAGGTTATGGTTTTTATTATATAAATACTAGCTGATCCAGCAAACGTTGTTTCGCCGAATATTTTTTTTTTCTAGTTGTACCTGTATTTTTAATGCCACATTAAAATTTTTAAATTAAATTTTAAATTAATTTAAAAAAAATATTTTATTAGTGTGCGCAACCCTTATCACTTAGGGGTAGGAAAAATAGATGTTGTTCTATTCTCAGACCTACCCAATATGTATACAAAATTTCATAAAAATCGGTCGAACCGTTTCGGAGGGGTACGGTAACTAACATCGTGACACGGGAATTTTATATATTAGAAGATTAAATGGTATGGTACAAGAGAGAACTGTTATTTATATATTAGACAAAAAGTCATGGTATAAGAGAGAACTCCCCTTTATTTATTTGACAAAAATCCCTTCAAAAATAACTCCTTTAGTCAAAATAAAAATAATAATACAACTAGTTAACAAGATGTTATAACAAAAGAAACATTTCTTTGTGGGAGTTATTAAGCGGGTCATTTGTAAAGATTCCTTTGTCTGGGTTCTCTCTTAGATATAAATAAGTACGATGTTATCTGAATGATATGTTCCTTTATAAGGATGACTTGGTTCGTTATTTTTGTAATTGGATGTTAATTGTGTAATGTGTGTCATGTAAAGGTTGTCGTTTTTCAGCATAAAATTACGCCAAATAAAACTTTTCGCGGAAAATGTATATATTTACGAGAATATTCTACGGAACTTGAAGTTTGATGCGTAAAAAAAGAAATTTATATTTTCTTTAGTCTCGCAAACATAAATTTATCAAATTATAAAGAATGGAACTTACTCGAGACGTCACGCTTGTGTGTGAATTTTAAGAAATCGTTACGTCACAAGTCTCCTGCCCTAAACTTCAGATCAGTTTTTTTTGATATTTTTTTGTTGTTCGAAAATACTTGTCTAATATTTTTTAACTATTTAACTGTACATAAAAGATCAGGAAATAAACCAGATAACTAAAATTTAAACAAACTCATGTCGTTGAATCGTAATCACAAGTTAGCACCAGAAAATTTTTGACGGTCTCTTCATCATCCACCTTAATCGGTTTCCCTACCAACCACCCTTTCCACAACCCAAATACAAAATTACGAGGCAACAATAAAACACAAATCCAAATAATACGCTACAAAAAAAATCGTCTCACACTTACCCCAGGTACGCTCCGAGCAATTTGCGAAACGTATTCAATATAGCCCCATATCCCGGGATGGGCAATTTGTTCCTTTGATCATTCAATCCATCTCACCCGGAATAACCCTTTGTTAAGATTATCAATCGGCTGCCGATCTAGGCGAGCTAGATTTTTATTAGGAATTCGATTAAAATGATCTTTGAGATGAATATCGTGGTTTCATTTGAAATGAGTCTGGTGCAGTATGAAAAAGACCTAAGTTGAATCGACAGCGGAATTAACCTAAGACCATTCAATTTACGACTAATATTTACTTCGAGATAATTAAAACATGACGTATTACAAGCCACCAATACCTGAGTATTTTTATCTCCACTACCAAAGTCACGCATCGTTAAAAGTCGTCGGCTATACTTGTAGTCTCGTTTGCGAGGTTCAAAGAAAGTAAACCTGATTATGTATGAAGAAACACACGGTAATTCGGTCTACTTACTACTAGACGGCTCCGTAAGCAATAACTAATTGATGTAGTCATATAACTATGAACAAAACACAAAAAATGTAAAAACATCCATAAAAGAGATCACGCGTGTCTAATTTTGTGTGAAAATTACTGGCTTTGAAACCATATGAACATCGTAAAGTGAGACTATAAATAATCAAAATTGTTACTAGTTTCATAACTGCGCGTAAAAACTTTAAATATTCAAAACAAAACGCATAAAACACTAACATTTTATTTTATAGACAACGAAACGCACGTACCATTAAAAAAGAAATGAATCGAAATTCGAATTGGTAAAAAATATATTCCCGCGCATTTATCGTTGGAGGTTGGTCAAAAAACTACCACGAAACTGAAATCACGACAAAGGGACGTCTCTGCGATAAGGGTCAGCCGATATGCCCTTTAACATATTTTTTTCTTCCAAGTCCTGCTAACAAAATAAAGGACCGACATGTTTTTGTGGGACAAAATGGCCGCTAAAGTTTTGGCGGGTATTCGGATTGGAGTGTCGCTCTTTTTCACTTAATTTGGCTGTTCAATTATTATTTCGAAACATATTTGTAGAAAAATTTACAAATATGTTAGCCGAAAGACATTCCAAAACATATCAAGTTTTAGAAAATTATATTAGACTTTTCGAAAATTTTTGACAGACACATTGACATTTTAGACAAATTGATACTCTCCTACATTGCAAGTATTTCCATTTTAACCTAATGAGTCGTATAGTACGTCCCTGTAGCTTTTTAATGTAAAACGAAATCTGTTTGTAAGTACTGACTGACCTTAATTATTACGCATTAGCTAACAAATTAATAGAACCTTGGAATATCTCGTCGGTTTCACTGATCATTTAGACGCACTAAACGCTTTAATCGCCGAGTACATATTCTTTTTTTATTAATTAAATGTTCAATGGTGAACGCATCAGAATCAGCCGACAGGATTTTTTTACCTCATTCAAAATGGCCGATCAGTTTTCGCGGGAAACCGGAATAATGGGCAGGGGTATTCTTTATTTGAAATGTAAAATATTTTTGGTTTGTTTTTTTTTCAGTAAAACGAATGGCTTTGAAATCTTTGGAGATGGCCAGTAGTTTTATGATATTATAGTATGATATATTATATGATATTATATAATTTCTATCTTTTTAAGAAGAATATTTTATCAGCCATTTATATTTGAATTAACTTATGCGTATTCTGACTACCTTTGAAAGGAAAATAAATAAAATATAAAAATATGGTAACGTTAAATAAAGTAAATATGACAACATTCTTTATTGCGAAAAGCCCGTTTAAATTTTCATGAAATATTTTTATAGTGGAGGTTTAAATTAAACACTGGCACATTTTTATGAGCTTGCAACAAAAATATTTATTTTTATTCTGTAGCAATAAAATTCAACTTTCAATTCACATTTCGAATAGCGGCCTTTTTATCAATTACACTTTTTTATTTTGAACAAAACTAAATTAGTAAAAATATAGTTGATGCTGAAACCGTTTTGTATGAAGTTTACTTGAATATTTATGTCTTGATTATATGCTATGCTAATTAAGTCATAAATATTTGCATATTAATTTCATGATCGTTGCACTGCAGGGCAAGATCAAGATCACATCTAAAAGCCAAGGTTTTTTTCATACCTTTTCATACTTTTAATAGTTAAAATCTGACGCCACTATCTAAAATGATTATTTAATGACCCTTTTATAATAAAAGAGAAAATATACACAATTTAATTTTTATACTCGTTTAGGGTTCAACCAAGTTCAAACGTCTTAAAATTCTCATAATAACCATTTCAGTGGAAAATATGAAGAATTCTTAGAATAAATAGTTTTTAAATACAACTTTTTTAAACAATACGAACCTGTAACTTTCCCACCGTTGAACAAATGCTGTGCTCTTATCAAAACAAATACTTAACATTTTGTTTTTAATAATAATAATCTATAAATGAGGCTTTGACAACTAAATTCCTTCGTTCCAATACACGTTCATTGTTTTAAGGTATGCTTTACTTATGTATATGTATAAGTAAATGTTTGAATAACAGTCTGAGGATATGTTTATAAAGCCTGGTCTTCGTGTCACACTCAATATGTGTGCAATATATGTTCGGTATTTTGGAATTGTTTCCAAAAAATGTAACTTAAGTTAAAGGGGAGTAAATCTTTGCATCATTTAATAGCGTTAGAAAGTCTTGATGAAATTACCATGACATAAATTACAATATGAGGTTTAAAATAAGTGCTGCATGCACTGACTAAGAACTAATACCAAAGAATTAAAATCATTAACTTTATAGTTCAAATGGTCTGAGAAATAGCAACAATCTCATCCATTTTTACGAGCCCTATAAAACCATACAACACGTCTCCAAATCTTTCCATATTCTGCCGCTAACAAACAGCTCTCATAATTCGATTAATTTGTCTGCCGGCAATTAGTCGATTCTCGTTCGGTGAATCGATTTTTTGCGCAGCCGTCTCCATTGCAATGGCTCGCAAATCGATACGTGACTGTATTTGACGTTGCATTTGAGGTGCAATGAAATTTGTCGGCGAGATGAGAACTCGGTCTATTTTCTTGTTTATGTTTTAAGTCAGTCAACATATTTGTTACTATTTTAGGATAGCTATTTTAGAAAAAGTCTTGTCTGAAAATACACATACAAACGTTTTTTTTTTACTTGCATTAAATTACTTGCAGATTATTTTGAGGTACATCTATTTCAAAATCAAACGGAAAAATAACCCTTCATTTTATGAAAACTGAACTTTAAAAATAGAACCACTGAAAATATTTTTCTATTTCAAATACCGAACGAGATTTTTATTTTTTGTTCACTTAAAAATAGAGTTCATATTTCAAATACTCGGAATAACAATTTACCCGCACTAGTTTCCCGAAAATCGAATGTTTGACCCTGCAGGGCATCATAAAACACCCTTTCTCCTCAAAGGCATTGTATTAGGTGGCAAGGGAGTGATAATCCCGGCTGAATGAAACGGGGTATTCATCAGCACACGGCAAATAAACTAGGCTTTATTTGAAGATCAGATACTAAACTCCAATCTGACCTGGTTTTAGCCTCTAGAGGATTCTGACGGTTTCAAATCAAGGATGGTTCGTATTTTTATCTTATAATACAAGTTGAAGGAATTTATTGACCCATTACTTATCATGTTGAAACTATTGAAATTGGAAACTGTCTTGTATTACGACTACTAATGGTCTAGATGAACATAGGATTAGACCTTTTCTTTCTTACTTTAAAGGAACCGACACCTGCACTAAGGAACTGAATCCTTGTCTCGCGAGGGGTATTGGAAAAATTCAAGTCACATGCTCGGGTTTGACTTAAAAAAGGATTGAGCATTGACCTTCATTCCACATCCTACCTTCAATATATGGAAAAAAAACAAGAAATAATACTGACAATAGTCAAATAGAAATTCAATAATCGTTGGGTTTTATAATAAGTGCGGTTGCACTCAGCTTAATACTACAAACGAACAAAATTCACAACATATCTAGGTATTTGATTTAATAACATATGACGTAATATTTGATCAACATCCATGCGTTGATATTCCTAGAAATATACTCATATCAAAATAGTGAATTTCAATATGAATTCCTATAGATATTGTTTGAATAGATCGTGAGCAAACACTATACTAATATTTTATGATGTAGTTTCTATATTCTATGCGTCTATATTGGTTACAGTTCGTGCTGTTGCAATTTTATTTCCAATCCTCTAATTTTCGGAATTTGTATTCAATACATGTTTTTGCGGTGTTCTCTTCTATTGGAATTTGTCTGGTTCAGATCAATGTTTAAATGTACTGGAATTGCACC
Source organism: Trichoplusia ni (assembly GCF_003590095.1). Lineage (NCBI taxonomy): Eukaryota > Metazoa > Arthropoda > Insecta > Lepidoptera > Noctuidae > Trichoplusia > Trichoplusia ni. Next base: position 2,343,384 of record NC_039492.1, read on the forward strand.
TTCCAAATTATCCGCTTTTACGTTTTTAAGATTGTTTTTTCAACTTTTAGCTTATGTAAGTCCATTATTACCAATAGTGTGAATGATGGCATTAAACACTATAATTTCATAATTAACATCATTAGACTTATAAAAGTATTCATTATTTTCGCTTTTGGACATATTTGTTTTTTACATAATTACATATTTACATTCTTGTTTTTTACATAATTTTCTCGTATAGCGACAATGTTCATGTCATATTCAAGTTTAATTCGTTGTGTAATCCCATGTTACTTCATTATTTTCCGCTAGGGAGTAACATCGAACTTCAAATCAATTACAATATTACACGTTTGTTCATTATTTAATATCATTATGCGTATCGACGAGAATAATAAATTTCGTTTCATTGCATAAACACGCCGGTCGCGCTCCAATGGAACAATCACTTTATGTGTTTGAGACTAGAGTTCATATTAGCTTGTCAGATCAATATCTCATGGGACTACGGTAACCACTGTCAGATAAATTAAACCATAATGTAAGTAGAAAAGTTTTGTAACAAAGTTAGCTCCCAAACTGAAGTAAACAACCGTGAAACGCGTCTAGGGTCATTAGGGCCAAGTGGGGTGGAACACCCAAAAGATTGCACCTATCTTTAGAAATATCTTTTTGAAAAGGACTTTCTTTGAGCATATCGTAAATAATATAGCGCTACTTCTTAGATTTATAAATAAACATTTGAGGCGTGTAGGCTTATAAATATCTTTTTCTTATATTATCTTTTTCTGAGAATAATTTTCGAGAATATTTTCATATTAAATTAGACAAACTCTGTATAAGTAATAGAGAGGTCTATAAAAATAGGTAGCATAATTAAAGGTCCTAGGTCAATTTGACTGAAGGGTTTTATTCAGACCGAGCCTTCATTAGTACAAGAGCTCTCAAATAAATTGTCGGGTAATGAAAACCTTGACAAGACTTCATCAATTTAAAATTGTAATCGGATCTCTAATCAACCTTTCAATTACCACTAGAGGTGAGAGTCTAATCGATAACGACCAAAAATCGTCGAGACGCGCCTATCTTAATCAGGACCAGATATACGAGTTCTGGGAATAAAATGTCCCCGAGGAGTCTTGTTTTAATTCTTTAGACGTCGTCACAGTTTAGCATTGCTGACTTTTTTGGGGACTCCGGTCGTTAGGCACCGAAATTCGTCTTTACTTTTTTTGCGGCCGCACTCCGCCGACGACTTTCGTATCGTGTGTCCATGCCATTTCGTTGTTTCGTTTTTTTTTACTCGCTTCCCCTTTGTTAGATGCTTTTTAGTCGATTTTTACGCGTTGCCTTGAAAGCAAAAGTTGAGTACTCAAAAAATTAAACGGCTGTGAGTGTATTGTTGTTAGTTCGTAATGAACTAAGTCTCATTGTTGTGATGCGAATAAGAAAATTAAAATGCGGTGTTTTATAGTCAGCCTCTTTATAACACAAATGGTACGGTATATATTATGTTGTTGACATCTGTAATGAGTCCTGATGCTAGTTATTAGTTAAAAGCGTTTTTCTGGTACCTGTTGAAAGTGGGGTGATATACTTTTGAAAGTGAAGGGAAAGTTGGTCAAATAATCAGGTTTTTTCCTAAATAAATTGATATCTCCATTCCCAATTAACCCCTTTCATTCCCTGTTTAATTTATTACGCGAAATTTGTACTAAGTTAGGTCAGTCTCACTCTAATACATTTCCATACATATTCGTACATCCACTCAATTTCCTGTGTACATTTTATAAAATTCCCCACTTAAACCTTCGCTGGATCCCATTCAATCGATAGCCCTTGATCCAATCTCCGTAAGGTCAACTTGAAAATAAAATCGCAAATGTATTGCATCTTAAGAAGGTCCATCCTAAAACTCATTTCCTTCTAGCTTTACTTGTACTAAAGTAGAAATAAATTGACTATTCTACTTTAGTTGACGCAAAAACCAATTGGAACTGAGACGAAACGCATAAAATATAGTTTTTGTGCGCCACATACGTCATAACCCTTTTCCTGCTAAAAGTATAAACTGATTTCTTGGTTTCTTTAAATGATGTCCTTTGTCAGCGGGGGTACTATTTTAACTCACTCGTTTCTCGCCTGGATTCAACTGAAGTATTTGTTAAGTAAATACTTTCGTGTATTATTGAATATCGCTGAGCTTGTCATTAAATTGATAAATAAAAGTATTACGCAGTCATCTAAATTCAAATTAATTCAAAGATTTTTGTTTCCGCATTGTTTGCGAAAGGGATGATTTCAATATTCAATTAATTTTGATATTAATTGTTTGGTTAAAAAGCAATCAGAAAATGAATTTTAAACATAGAACGGTATACAAATACATGTATCCCGCTGATATTTGGTTTTTGATATGTTTCAAATTACTTGGGGCAAAATTAACGTATTTTCCATCCAATCGTCATCACTCCAATGAATCCAGCATTATTTATTAAAAGCAAACGATAAAGCCTAATTAGCTTAAAGGGTTAATTTATTTAAATAAAACTTGTACATTAAAAATATTCTAAACCTTCAAAATCATCGCAACGAAAACTCGAACCAATAATTTACTTTCACAAAAACGTAAAACAAATGAGTGTACCAGTAGTAGGCACCACAACCAAAACCCATTGTTCATTGCCGTCTGACAGGAACCGCAATGGTTTACAATAATGATTTTTGTTTAATATCACATTGTTCCTCTTTTAGGTGAGACGGGACTCGAAAACTCGTAAAATTCAGTTATGGCACAAGTTGTAAAAGGTCGATGTTACGTGCTCCAAGATTTATACACGTATATGGTTTTTGAAATGGCAGATTCCCGGAGGACTTGGGAAGATAGAATAGATTTTGTATTTAGTTTTCAGGTTATTTGTTATGGTATTGTACTGTAGTCTAATATTCTTGTAAATTCAGTTTTGTAGAGAATTTGTGTGGCTTATAATATTGAATTAGTTAAGTAGCTAAGTACTGGTCCAATACCTACTGATTTTATTTTTGATAGAGATTTTTACTCTAAAATCTAGTATCAGAATCTTACGACGCTTTGTGTACGGAGTTTCTAAAGCTGTTATCAAAACTACTATATATCTAATACCAACATTACACATTCAAAACCGAGAATAAACAGATTACATATCCCCAAATAATATTAGAATCATCTCTGACACGTTCCAAAAAATATATATTTTGCGGATTGAAAAAACAAAGTTACCTAGCAATGTTATCCTCGTAAGCTCGGTTATAAAAACTACTGTACGTAAATTGTATAAAGCTAACATATTCAGTATACATTAGGCCTTACTAACAAGTGTGGGTGTAAGCCGTAGTACATTTATACAGGCTCATCAACCACACGATATGAATACAAATCTTTTAAGATCGCTTCTCGACTTGGACTTAGACCGTTGTTTGCCACCTCATTCGATTTTGACCTTCAGTGAAGCACGCGTCAAGACCACACGTTACTTTTACCACTTTTTACTGGAGTAAAAAATATTTAACTATGTGGTTGAGTATTTTTTAGTTCTTTTAGTCATATTTGGATGTAGATGATTAATGCTAAATCCTTAATACTTTTCTATATACTACTGTAGTAGAAAAAATTACGACGACATATTATGTCATTAACAGTACTTCTGTTTATTTTGAAATTTAAAAGAAACTATGTAGATTTATTTATTTATTTATTTATTTACTTATTTATTAACCAACTTAAAACTATCCTTACAGGCAATACCTAATGCGACAGTTAAGCACTCACAACTTATATGCCTTTTATGCCTTTGCCTAGATAAAGCTCTTTAACATATTTATGCATTTTATCTGAACGTTTTGTCTTCTTGAATGGAGAAGGCGGAGAATTGGGCGTTATGGTACAATTAAGAGGAAGCCAGCTGTGAACCTTGACAAGCTAAATTGATTAATTGTTTCGATTTCTTGATCAATCTATTTTAAATGAAAGAAGATTTCTCAAGCTATTTCTCACTCCTCTCATATTTTTGCACACAATATACCAAATTGTGACGTCATACGTCATTTATATTGAATCTTTCAATATAATTAGATATACACACACATCTGTGGATGCTGTACAGTAGCAATTCCACTCCAATTCAATACTCTTGTGTCACTCAAATGATATGCATGTAATTCTATTACGACATACTATATCTAGTATATGTATATGTAATGTCAACACGCACAAGGCTGCCAGTCCTCAATTATATCTCCGAGAATGTTTAATGACATACTAGGACCAATACATTCCTGCCTAACAAGATCTTTGAAGCTATAGTCGTTATTACAAGGGATTAAAGCTTAATTTCGTATAGCATTGTTATTTTTTGTACTAATATACTAGTAGAAGTAATTATTTGCTTATATCGAAGTACATATTTGTGTTAATTGTAGATTCTAAACGAGTTTGCGGTTGTGAAAATAGACCTTAATATAATTAAAGACTTGAATGTTTTATTTAGCACATCATTTGTATAGGCAATCTAGATTTTCAAGAACTGCAAAATTTCTTACTTATTCCTATCCAGAATAACTAGATAAAAATATCCGGAGAGTGTTTAAACTTGTTGTGTAAAGTTTTTGAAACACGGGGCAATAATAGTGTCCAAAACGCACCAATTTCACACTCCAACAACGCACTTGGACACGTGAAGGGAACTTATAAAACCTTCGCAGCTTTCGATATAAAATTCAAAGCAATTACCACGTTTTTGATGAAAAAAACAGAAAATTCATGCGACATGAGATTTTCCCATTTTTATAGAGATTTGAAGTCTGTTTTTGCGTTATCCTAGCTGCATGTTAAATAAGTTTTTATAACCGTGTGGCATGCATTGTGGATTGGGGTCGAGTGTGAGTCGAGTGCGAGTTTTTGTAGTACCCACCTATATTTATGATTATAGGCTGACTGTTTGTAAAAGTCATATGTGCATGTACAATTGACTATGTTTTTGTAAAAAAGTCACTTTTGCATACTAATTGTGATTTCCAGACCACCGATTAACTTGGAAATTTGTTGAATCATCGTTTCGGGAAAAATCTTGTATTTGGTTGATTTCCGGCTCAATAACTCCTTAAGTAAAATACAATTAAGGAAAATAGAACTTGCCTATTATACTTCCAAATACTTAAAAATATAAGTAAATTATCCCAATACACAAAATAAATAATCGTGCTCATCACACAAACACTTTTCCTGGATGGGAATCGAACTCACGACCTGTGATATATCACTCGAGGCCACATACCACTCGACCAACAGGCCAGTTACAACAAAAAGTAATGTAGTGACAAACCTTGCACGAAAGCACTTCATGACATTTCAATCGTCATCTAAAACCAGGCACGCACGTCACTAGACAGCGTACGCACGTGCATGGCTCATCAGAGTCACAAACAAAATACCTCCGATGCCTACTCATGCTTGCCAGGGCTCATGCATGCCTAGTCCGCATAAATGCCGCGCATATTACAGCCGTCCCCGATGTGGTTAGCTAGTGATTTATTAGCGATAGGATAATTATAAGACAGAAGTATTTAAGGATAGGCATTTGATTCTTTTTAAGTTTCTAAGGCAGTCTTTCGGATGCTGGTAATGTCTTTTATTATTGCTTGCAAAAGTACTAGGACAGTATAGCCACGACAAAAAGTTAGAGGTTCAAATCGCGGCGAGCACAAACTTTGAATCCATGTGTGTCAAACTAATTACCGCTAGCTTACAATGTTGCTGAGATATATTGTGAGGATGTGAGGAAATACAGTGCACTTGAGAATTATTGAAGAGTGTTGAGTCAAGTCAAATGATCTGACAACAGGTTTTATATCAACCATACGGAATAAAAGATCCAAGAAGGATAGAGTTATATTGAATATTTCTTTGTTTAAAACTATTTTGATTAAATCTATCTACTTGAACAAAAAACAATGGTCTCTCGTCTCATTTTCAATTTTACAATCGTAATTGAAGCCCTGGGACCCGCAACAGGGTCTTTTTCAAGCCATATTCAAATAGATATCAAATAATATTAATCAACTCCTTAACAATAAACAAACATTAATCAACAATACAAAGTGTTATCAAGGCACCATCTGCACTCAGAGATTCACAATAATTAAAACCGAATAAAGATATAAAATACCTATTTCCCGGCGGCTACATTTTATAGCCGAGAAAAATAGCCTATTACGCTAAGTTGCCGTCAGAATGCATTAACTTGGTATGATTTATATAATACTTGCTTGCGCTCACGGCTTTGCTTGTGTTGAACAATTACTTTAAGTAGTTTTTTTTCCCTAGTTTGTATATCTCGCTATGAATGTCCTCGTAGACTGTGGACTATTTGATATTATCTTTAGTAATTTATACTTTCTATAATCTAAAGGCCGCAGTCTACTATAAGACTACAATCAGGTTTTTAAATTTTATGGTCTAATGTGTATCAGCTGGCTAATAGGTGTTTTTAGGTCTTAAATTGATTGCCTAAAAGTACATAGTAAGCAGACTGCTTAATACCAATTTTATCAAGAATTTTTGTGCAAAACAAAAAAAAACGACACTCGAAGCAACAAAAATTTCTAATTCATGACAATTTAAGTTTCTAACGTCATGTTCCTATGAGCTATGGAGGATCAAAAGGAGAGGAACTTCGGTATTTTCTATAGCTTTGGTCATAGAGACTAAATTCGCATGTATCCCAAACTTGTTACCACGCGTACAAAAGTCGTTCGTTACTCTAAAAGCTCAAAAAAAAGCTGAGTTATTTCTACATTTTTTAATATTAGTACGGACGCTAACATTAAATCCAGTCTGAAACGTTATACATTTTAATAATATTGTATACTGTAGCAACATTATATTCAAATAAGTCTGCAGACTCCAAATTATATTAATGCGAATGAACTTTTGTGAGTTAAGTTTAACGATACAAGTCTTGAATAAATTATTTACGTAAAATGAATTCTTGTAGTCAAGCTTTTAAGGTAACAGCGATCTATGCGTTTTAGGGGTGTGTCGAACTTATTACACATTTATACAAGGAAAATTGGACGAATGTGAACGCGTCTATATAAACTTTTTGTTTACTATATATTTAAGCAAAATAGAGCTGTATATAAATCAGTTTTTACAATCAGTTTACAATTATTTTTTGCATACTTTTTTCGATCTAGGCGTAATGGTTATACCCCGAAAAATAAGTGTCTAGACACGGGTTAAGTACCCTTAAAAAAAATACTGAATATTCTTTTCATACTTGACTGCTGAGAATGTAATAATTCTCCGCCTCACAATCGAAGTGTTAAAAAATATCGTTTTAACAGAAAAACACTCTTAATTTCCTCCAATAACAATGAATTACAAAAGCCCTTAGCTAACGTTAAAATAAACAAAGCACTTTAAAAACCACTCGCTTTTCAAAAAATTAAAACAAAAGGTGATTTCGTGCGTTAATTAGATTTATTGGTCCACTAACATTTAATTAGTTGGCAATAGAATATTGCTAGCAGTTTTAATAGTGGGCACTTACTTAATAAAATGTGGGCCTATCAATTCGGTATGGCGTTGGCCTGAGGCCAAATTAATAGGTCATATGGCTAGGCCGTGTGTACATTCTTTGTTTCCGAAGACCCCTTGGTAACTGAATGTTTGGGATGCGCAGGCTAGTGGTCAATGTGTCATCATGTCACTAGTGTGTGTCGTAGGCACTGGATAATCGAAATAGAATAACTATTTCGATTCAGATTGTCGGGATCGTTTTCTTCTTCTGTTTCAGTACGATTCGATTGACATGAAGTTATTTTTTCACTGTTTAATTGTTGTGGTATTTAGTAGGTACTTATGTTGAAAAGCAGTGCTTAAACCTATCTTTCAAAAGCAGATAATTTTGGTCGCTTTCAATTTGAAGTTTGCATGAAACCAAGTTAATTTTGAAATGAGACGATGATCATAATAACGTTGTTCTTTTGTCTTTATTCGTCTTCAAGCTATTAATCTGCAATCATAGACTTTCTTATATACTTGAATATAAAAAGAGATTTAAATTTTGACGATTCCCCAAAAAATATTCAAACCAAAAAACTATTTCAAAAATCATTGAATCTTACCTGTTTAGCTACATACAAATCATTTTTTGTCTAATGACGTCAAGCCATTAGTTTTTTCTTTGCTTTACGCTGAGGTTTTACTAAATACCTAAAAACCTATCCTAAAATCTTCAACTTAGAAGGCTTTTATTACCAACTCATTGAACCAATAAATCTGTGTAACTCAAAAGTACGTAGAGAATGCTATTGGCAGACATCTAGCTCCAGTCTGCTGCCCCCATTGTGTCGCAGCCGCTAGACTGTGATGGTATTCCGAGACACTATACGTACCACTTACACTTTACGTACCACTGAAGTGTATTAAATCTGCGATCGTTTAAAATTAACCGTGGATATGGTAAAATGATTAAATGAAAATAGATTTTCTCTTTAGAACTATGTCCTTTTTTTTCGATCACTGCGGCTATTGCTGAAAGACACCAGGCACTTACCGAGGCACATTTATAGTGCAAAAGTATCTGTGGCTTTATTCTTATGACAGGAGAGAGATCAAAGCGCAGGATTCACATTTTACATGCCTTCCGAAACACTGTGATATTTATTTTTAAAACACACACAACTTTCAACAAGTCGCTTCGTGTCTCAGGGTCCTGCGGTCTAACCACTACAATATTGGGTCTGCTGGTAGAGGTTTCTTATGAAATAATCAACACCCTTGTGTAATATTGTTAGAAGCTCTAACACCAGCTCATGTGCTGGACATTGCATTAATTCTCCCCATCATTCCACTACTGAGATAAGTGCACTTCTCTATAAAAAAACAGATCACCAAGATTTCTCATTTAATATAAAAAAAGAATAAAAAAAATACGCGACTTTAATGATACGACCACAATTAAAAATGTAGAGCAGAGTATTAAAGAAAAAAAACTTGAAACAGAATAAGTAGTTAAATTTAAAGCGTTTTAAGACTACCCACGTCGCTTTGTCTCGATTCTCGATTACATGAGCGATAAACTCAAATCAAAGCACGTAAACTAGCCGTTAAATGAGTGGTAATGTTTAATTAAGGCAACTTTACAAGCTCTCTACATTTACCGATTTATACCTCTTTTTTTTTTTTTTTTTGCTCGACTGTCTGGACCAAGGAGGTCGCAATTAAAAGCGAACGCATTGGGTTTGGTTTAATTGCGTTTTGAATAATTTTAGTTTTTTAGTAAAAGAGAGGTGGATTTTAGGGAATGCCAATTGAAACGCATGATCAGCCTTTTAGAGAGTCATAATGTATCTAATTTACGAATAATAAGTAATAAAAGTGAAAGTTTTGAAACTGCTGACATTTGTTTCATTTTTAGATATAGAAATGAAGAGTGCTCCTACCCAAGAATACCTTGTTAAAATTTAAATAACACTCGTCATAATTTTTCTCATTAAGTTTGCTTTAAAAACAACTAGAAACGATATCACAAGAATTTTTTACAACAAAATATACCAACATTTATTCAGCATTATTATTCGCCTATTCTACAATTATTTAAAACACTGTCTCCAACGAGCACAAACAGAAAGGCAGTAACAATTTCATTATACAGATTGAAAGATGTTCTTGAATTACTCGGCGGCCGAAATTGCGCACATCGGATGTCGGGATTGCTTCTTTCTGTATTTAATGAGCGCGCATCACGGGCGTCCTGGGATGTGGCCCAAGGGGAGGACGGTAGCGAGTCGTTTTTGTTTGTCACCCTTATAAGCATATATAAGGTTGACAAAGCCTTATTTCACTTTAAGGTCTAATTTAGAAAACTTTGTTTTGTCGCTATAGCAATGGAACATATTTTTTGTGTTGATCGCTGTTCAACGTTTTCGTGATCTGGTTTTAGGGCAAAAGGCAAAAAATGGAAGTCGATTACTAAGGTTTCGCTATCTGTCTGTCCGCCAGTCCGCTACGAGGGTGTATCTCATGGTTGAAATGATCACAGATGATATATTTCTGTTGCCGCTATAAAAACAAATTATTAACATAGAAATCGCGACTAATTGATTAGCTTTGTTTTTTATTTTTTTGTTTTTTATATAAGAAACCTCAGTGTCGCGAGTTCGACTCGCAGCTGACCGGTAGCTTGGTAATTTATTACGAAATATGTAAGGCTTTAAAAACCTTCTCATCTAAAGTAGTTAGGAATATCTTTTTCTAACCGTGGCCTTATAAAGTTAACTAGCTGTTGCCCGCGACTTCGTCCGCGTGGTTAGAAGATATAAGTTAGGAATTTTTGAACGAAAGCCCTTGAAGATTAATATTCCCCCGTTTTTGCCACATTTTCCATTGTACCTTCGCTCCTATTAGTTGCAGCGTGTTATATAGCCTAAAACCTTCCTCAATTAATGGTCTATTGAACACAAAAATATTTTTTCAATTTGAACTAGTAGTTCCTGAGATTAGCGCGTTCAAACAAACAAACAACCAAACAAACTCTTTTATATATTAGTATAGATATAGATTTTGTACTCTACTTTAAAAACACAATTTTTCACATAATTTTCTTAACTTGCACCACACAACAACTTGCTGATATGCTAAGGTAGGGAGTCACGCGATTTAGTGTGATCAGGTGTCTTTGAACTGGCTCGAACATGCTGCGCCTCGTTCGGCTGCAAATCAACATGTTTCGGTAACATCCTATTAACAGGAGCGAGCTTTTATTAGTACCTGTGTGTTATTTGCATCGTTACAAATGTTGTTAAATTTATGTTTTTTTTTTTTGTATAGATTTGATTTTGTTTTCGTGATATAAACGGCTTTTGGAAGCTCCTAATGCAGTAAGACTTAATTTGACAGATAATTGATTGTGGAGTTGTTTCTTTGGTAAACACTTTTACATGTTTTTTGAGGCGCCCCACTTATTAGTTTCATTATTGCTTACATTATGGAGATTACAAAAACATTCAAGTAACATGCATAAAAACACAAGTATTCGAGAGTTCAAACCGAGAATCGAACCAGCGACATACGCGTCTTCGTAACAAATTCATGTTTTGTAGTTTCAAAGATTACTGTACACAACTAAACATCATTTACTAAGTAATATAATCCAATTGGAAATGATCAATAAATAAATACAAGCATTTAGTACTTTATATACACATAAAACGTACAGTTACATCCATTCTCGGGCAACGATCTTGGCCCAGAATCTCTTTAATATCGTGTTTACATTGGTCTTGGTCTTAATGCTTCCCTTATTGAAACGTTTATTTATTGTGACTATAATATAAACGGATGAAACCAAAAATAGCCTAAATTTTTAAAAAAATGTTTATACCCAGTGATATATATAATAAAAAAACATAGGTGTAATGAGGTCTCCATCACTCCGCAGCTTTGGATCTACAAATATGCATAATTTGATAAGCAAGCATATTTTTATGCTCATTTGCTTTCCGTTAGGTAAGTTTGTCATATTGCCATATTATATCATCATTATCATCCACAACCTTTGTCCTTCCACTGCTGGGCTGAGGCCTCCCCTTTATCGTATCAATTTCTACGGCATTGCCTCATCTAGACTCGACCCGACACCTTTACTACGTCATCGACCCATCTTGCTTCCTGCATCTCATGCTATAATCAACGTGGACAAAAAAAAATCCCATTATCAATGCAGTCCCAAATCTTTCTTAAAAATATTTTTAGTCAAACACCATGAAATGCCAATTACCTATAGAATACAGTATCATATTGTCAGTAACAAATGCAAATGAATTCGTTGTTTCGCTTGATTTATTCGTGATATTATAGATAATTCATGAGTTAACCCTTCTTAGCTAAGAGTGACGACATATCCCAGATATCTGACACCGGGCCACAGCTGTTGGTTGTTTGTTTTAATTTCGGCGTGTCTTTTGTTCTAATCTATTATATTAACTGTATCAGACGGAATAATGTAGGCCAAATGTTAATAGGCATGGTAATGGTAATGGTGGTAATTAATGGTAAGATTAATGACACCGATTTGATCCCCGTTTGCTTGTCGTGTCTGGATGTCCTTGTGCAAGTGAATTGAATATTTGTAAAATCTTCGAAATGCGAGAATTAAATCCCTTAGCGTGAGATGCTTTTTATCTAGAAAATGATTGATATAATTCCTGAGTTCTATCGTAACATCATCAAGTAAAATTAGTTTGTTGCTGTTGTCAAAGCGAGAGAGCTCTATAAATAGCTTACGACTCATATCTCTTCCTCTCTCTTAAGCCTTGCTGTGCCCTACAGGGTCCATACTAAGAAATCCATAAAGTGTTGAGTATGTCGCTTCCTCAACAAGCGGAATTAGTTGGCAATCAATGCAACACTTATCCGTAAACCGATTGAATATTGTAATAATTATATAGGTCGGAGGTCCCGGGTTCGATCCCCAGTCGAGTCAATGTAAAAAATCACATTTCTACATTGTCTCGGGTCTGGGTGTTTGTGGTACCTTCGTTTTATCTGAATTCCATAACACAAGTGCTTTAGCAACTTACTTTGGGTTCAGAACAATGGATGTGATGTTGTCCGCATTTATTTATATTATTTATTTATTATTATATTGTAATAATAACTAATGATTATCATCGACCACTTATGCTCAGCTTAGAAATAACTAACAGTCTCGCCCGAAACTAGATTAATCATGAAAGGCAGAAAAAAAGACGTCTTCTCTTGAAACGCATTTATGCTAGGTTATCAGATGAAAATTTAATTTCTGCGTCACAAAATGACGCACAATTCTTTACACATGTCAAATTATCCCGTACATTCCTCCTTTCAATAAAATAAACTAACAAGACATTAGGCTCACAGCAAAAGACAGACATATCAATGCATAAAAAAGACATTTCGGCTTAACGTCACATTTTATCATCAAAATAATTCATTAAAACTTTCAATACAGTTTTCAAACGAAATTTTTATGAATATTTCTGTAAAAATACTAAAACACGATGAAACAACAGGTGCTGTGACCTTGGTTCTCTCTTAAATAATTTATTGGGTATTATAAATCGCGGATTTGCGAGACCGCGGGATCAAAACTCGTTTTATGGGCGATAAAATTTTCATTGTACTACGATTAATGGTACCTCTATATCTTTGTAGTACTACTTTGTTTATAATTGATATGGCCTATTTTTATTTTCGTTTTTTAGAACGTGAATGTGGACTGCTGTTTGATGATAATTTTCTTTAAGCTTTTGAACACTCTTGAACACAAGAAACTCAGTTAGACTGAGCTTCTTGTGTTCAAAAGATGACTTCCAGATTTTTGTTTTCCTTACATTCCAGCAGAATTATGGCATCTAGACATTAGCCTGTTTTAGTCTTAGCATGTAGTTGCTAACAGTCAAAGTTCTGCAACTAATGACTTGCTATTGCCAAAATTAAAAAATAAAAATCTAAAAAGTACGTTCAACATTTCTCAACTTTTCGACCTATGTCCACGTTTACTTAAAATAATCACAAAAACCTTCTAAATGCTAATAAGTCGTCTCTAAAAGGTTAATAGCCATGGTTTTATGTATTCGTATGGATGAATGGCGATGCCGGCGTCAACCATAAAAATTACTGCCGACAACTTTCTTCGTAAATGTCAAATGTTTGTAACTACATCTAATGTTACCGATTTCTTTTGCGTTTACGGTATTTAGACACTTTCTTTTGTTTTTCTGAAAAAAAAAATATCCCGAGCTAAAGAATTTAATTCTTATATCGCAGGGGGTTTCACAAACATTCAAGGCATAGTCCCAAAGACTGAGTTTTAATGAAACGTACCTTCATTATTTTAGTGTGGTCTTCTATCTTCATATATTGATACATATGTATATGTTGCCACAGAAGAACAAAGGTTTCCCACATTTTCTTCATAATCATTTTACTAACCCAAAATGATCAAGACCAAAGAAAAGCTATAAATTCGCCTTTTTCCTGTACTAAATAAAAACTTTTTGATTACAGTGCTTTAACTAATACTTTTATGTCTATCCCTAAGTCTATTTCAGTTTTCCTGTACGAAATTCTCTAAGAATATTCGGCCTGATTACCAGAAACTTAAAAGCTTGTGTTATGTCAAACTGTTCTAAAACTATTGTTATTTTTGGCCACCGGCGCCCAAACGACTTCCCAATTTAATACGAACCTACTGACATATGTTTGTCTCTTTCTCACATATCACATTTAGATTTAGTTTATCTTTTTGTTTTGTCTGACATTTTTATGACATTACTGTGGTTTGTAATTGTTGTAGACAGAGATGGAGATGTTTGATATATATTTCTTTCTTGCTCTTACACGGGCAAATTTGATTGCAAAGGTGTTGTTTAATGATTTAGGACAACGAAAAGAAGTTTTGTTTTGAAATGTATTTTGGATATTCCATCTCTTTTACTCGCTGTCAAACCATGTGGGTCTTTTATACAGAATTATGGAACAAACGTTCCTGTTTTTAACAAAGTTGTTTAACTTGAAATTGGGTTCCTTATGTATTCTTTACGAGAATTTTATATCGGGAAGTTATAAAGCAACCTGTTTCTTTATTTATGTATCCTTTTATATCTTTAGCATTAAATAACATTTTGACTATTCGATTTTCAATATTTTTGACCTTACTTTATAATCACAATTGGTCGCCAGTTTGATACTGTTTGTCTTTTTACTTTAGAAATAAGGTACCCTTTATCAGTAGAAATCTAGCCAATATCTATAAAACACTAACTCTTATTATAGTATGCTATATTCGTAATGAAGATGTTTAAATAAGAACGAATAAATAATATCTTTCACCAATCTAGCGTATTTTAATACAGGTCATTGCTAACACATCTTCAAACGACACTATGTCAATTTATAGAGGCTTAAAACGAAAATCACGACAGTACAGTTAGTAATATTCAACAACAAAAAAACATTTTTTCTATCGTAAAACAGATTGAAATAGAAACAAAAGCAATTTTCTTTTTCGTATTTTTCGTAACCCGTCTTTCAATCTTCTGAAAGACAGTTACACATTCGCCTTTTTCATTCATCTGTCATCCATATCTTGACATAAATATTGTGGGATTGTTTATTCTGATTCTCTACAATATCTGTATTCGAATATACTCGTATTTTCGATTTAGCGTCAGTGTCTTAGAAAATTGTTTATATGGTGTTTTCTTTAGCTAGTGGTAGTATCGTAATTTTATTTCATTATACTAGATTTTTACAGCTAAAGAAGCCTCTTAGTTAATTAATTGTAGTTTCAAAGGCTCTTCTGATTCAATGTTAAATTTACAATGTCTATAACTCATAGTCATACTGGTTTTATGTGGATTTAGATATTTTATTATTTATTGTTGTTTGTACTTCCCCTCTTCCTGAGAAGTATCAATTAGCCATTAATTCTTAACTTATCTCTTTTGTTATTTAGGAGTTATAAATCATTATCTACATTACGAATAAGTACTTAAAGTGTCTGTTGGATATTCAAGCCATAACCAATAATAATAGGTATCATTTCAAATTCCTAAAATAATTTATCATGATATAAAAATAAAAACTCAGCGCCTTTCATTTTTGAATAGCAACACGCGTTCTCGCGTCAGTTAATATTCTTAAAGGCGTTTGTCTACATAAAAATGGCGTTGAAACGAAAATTAATCAAGCTGAACAAACAGTTTGACTTTGAAAGACCTAAATTTGTTTGCTTCAGTACCAATTTGTCAATATTATATCTCGTGGCAGAGTTTGTGAAGAATTACTTTCTAAACTTTTAGACTTCAGAGGAATGAACTTTGGAAAATGTAGGCGTGCTAAATCGACTTGATAATAACCATCGTTTTCTATACAATACGTTTAAGTTTGTTCATGTGAATACTGTGACAAACCCCAAAATGGTTAGGTTTGTCAAGTGACTGGAGGAGAAGAGATACAGAAATAATTCCCCATTCTTCTTGGTTCAATAATCACAAACTAATTACAACAAGCATTATAAATATTTTCATAAAAAAAACAAATGACGTCACACTTTCTATTTACATCGCTACACGTGCTCTGGCAAATCATCAGCTGTTCGTAGCGGCTACGCTCGTAGCACGTAGCGCGTCGTAGCGTATTGATCGTAGCGTGGCCGCCCCACGCGCTCGCGGTTCTAAGCTTTTAACGATTGTATCGTTTGAAGGGCGGATTTGTTTGGTTTGTTAGTCGGTATGGTACGGATTATATTGGCTTATGTTAACAAATGGGCACGAATAAGGGTACGTCAGAACTAAAACTACGCTAAGCTTACTTAACCTATTACTTTTGTCCTACCTTTTGGCTACAACTGCAATACTACTAAAAGTTAATAAATAATACACTTTAATACGTTAAAAATAAAACACAAATTCATAGCACAGCCTTATCTTGATTTAGCGCTACCATTTGCAGCAGTAAATCGCTATAAAAATAAAATTATACGAATTTTCTCGAGTAATTCTTGACAATAAATCATGGAGTTTCGCTTGACCCGCGTATTGTGCCTTTCTGAGTCATAAGAGCTTGATGGATAGATACCTAGATAATATAGGAGGTATGTAGAGGCTTTCTTCAAATGAAATATGGTTTTATTTCGTTCGAGCAATCTTTTTTGACGTGAACGTAGTAGTTTTTTATATAAAATTACAAAGTTGTATACAAAATTGAATATAAAGGTAAAAAGGTAAATTTAAGTGCGATTTTATGTATTTTCTTAGGATACATTTATGAAAAGCAATGTTGGGCAGAAAAGCGCCTTTATCAGGGAGGCTTTTCATGACAATGATGTATACCTACATATAAAGTTTCGTGTTCTTATTGAACTAAGCCAGTTACTTTCATTATAAAGAAAAGTGCTCGTCAGTGTAAACAATTTTAACAGACAATATTCATCTATCAATAGACACTTATCTGAGTAGGCATTAAAAATACCTATCCAAAAAGCTTTCACCAAAAATAATGCCAAAAATTCACATAACTTTAAAAAACATACCCGACTTTTAAAATTAAAAAAGAGACAATACCCACCCGCTAAACCTTAACCCTCCACACGTCCTTCAGGACTTGACACATAACCCTAAAATGGCAGCGCATTGTTCACTCAACCCTCGACCGCAGTTGACACGTACGTAATCAACCAACTGTTTGCTAGTTGCTTACTGTTAGCTGTTGCGGGTTGCCGGGTTGCCGGGTTGCCGGGTTGTCGGGTTGCATGAATTTATAATCACAGAAGAACGTGGTTGTTTCATACTAGTGGATGTTTGACCGCACTTGTAAATAGATATTGATAATTGATTAAATAATAAGCTACTTGAAATCAGTCAACTATCACGTGCGCAGTAATAGTTTAAACAAAACAAGACTATTAATAAACACTAAATCCTAAGCTGTACAAAATGAATCACATTAATTGTCAACGGCCGACACATTGCATTCATCCTTTAATATTTAAAATCTTAATTTTTAATTAGTTTATAGAAACCAAAATATACATTTATCACCAATAAAAAGCCTACGCAAAATATTTTATGTCTGCTTGTTGCTTTTGAGTTCAACTGCCTGTCTGTCTATCCGACTATAATCAAAACGGTATTCCTCTCTGAAACCGTGAATCCTGTTACTAAAGAACTCTGCAATACATTGCAAGGACTCGGGAACGTTAAAAGAATGCAGGTACCCGACACGAGGTCCGTTTAAACGGAATTTTATATTAATGCAGACTCCTGTAAGCGTTTATAATGAAATTTTTCAGAGTCACAGGGAACAGGGAAAAATATAAAACCAGTCAAGTGCGAGTTGGATTTGCGAAACGAAGGGTACTTAGTTTCGAGGAAACTTCTGTAAAATATGCTAAGGAAAAACAAATCGGATGTGTGAAAAAGTTATTGTGGGTATTCACATCCAATTGAGGATCCATTTTGAACCTTTGGGTACGGAACCCAAAAATGTAAAGACTTAATGACGCTTCAGTATATCGCTCTTTCTCTCTGTCTCAAAAAAACGAACCACTTAAAAATCCAAATTGATTTATTCAAATATCAAATTACACTATGTAATTATAAAAGTAGCACTTTTGAAACGTCAAGATTGCACTGCACAGCGCCCTGATTTGCCAACTCTACACTGTATTTTTCAAGTCCCCGTAATAAGGGATTGAATACGTGTGCCACAAGTCTTTCATAAACACTCAAGTCACATGTACAAAGACACCCAGACTCAGGACAGACGATCGTAACCGATTAAACCGCAAACGATATTAGAATAGACATAGACTTCATTTCTCAAAAAGTTCGTGATTACTTAAAACTAATAACCTTTTTTCCTTGTCCTCAGGGAGAAAAAGACAACGGCAAAAACTGCATCCTCTCGTGTGAGAAAAGGAAAGCTGACGACACAGATATCAATAAGGACCTAAAAAAGGTAAGAAATCATTCCCATAACTTTATATGTATATTATTATATTTTCCGTCCTGCAAATAGACACAATAGTTGAACAATAGCAGTATTTTTATATGACTGATGGGATAAAGAAATGATGAAGAACGGGAAATTAAAAAAGTATTTTTCAAGATTTTCCGACTGCTAGAAGGGCGAAGCTTAAAGTTATAGTATGTGTTAATCCTTATTTATTTCTTCACGAAAAACAATGATTACGTGATTATTTAATCATAATAGTCGTAAAAAAATCATTTTAACGAGTTAATTCTCAACTTAAGGACTACTCCTAAATACAAATCAAACCATCATTCAAAAGTTAACTATGTAATTTATATCAAATTCACAAAATAATTATTATAATATAACTTGAAGCAACTTTGACTTAAGTATTATTTATGCAGACAACCTTTTAAAATACAGCGAGGCGGCATACAAAACACAAAAGTGATGTTCGCTACTTAGACTTACAAATGGCATTTCCTGAATATTTCTTAAGCTCAAGAGAAAGATTCCTTCCTAGTTTCAGTCATGTTTTAAATATTACTGTTTAGTTTATGAACGTTAAGTACAGCGATAAAAGTGAGATTAAGTGTGCTTTAGGAGAATAACGAGAAAAACTGTTGTTATTATATCTGAAAAGATAAAGAAACTTATTTAATATGTAAAAAAAATGAAAATAAAGTTTGTAAAAAAATGTGTAAAAAGTTTTCTGCGTCTTGTTCATAAGTATCTATTTGTCTTTCATTATAGACTTGTAGAAATCTTTATGGGAGAACGTTTCCCATAAGCGAGCCATAATTTTATCACTTTCCGCCAAAATAAAGCAATAAAACTACAGAATAATGTTTTCTATACCTGCCTCCCGATCTTTCATTGAACATTTCACCAAACAGACAGACCTCAAAATAATTTTCAAGAATTCAACCGTGTAACTAATAAAATTCCTAACACTCCACTGCCGTGCGTATAAATAAAGACATTACACTGGCGAGCACATAAAGACGGCATTACTACACATCGGGACAAAATAACTTCGATCACGCGATCTGATGTGGTAGATATTACCTCGAGTGCCGATAAAACGCGAACACACAAACTGGGGACCTAAGTTTCGGATAACTTTTGTATGTTGTTGGGTTCTTGTGTCACCAGTTTCAACTCGCTTACTCTATCCCAACAGAGGCTTATCTTGATGTTCTGACATTTTTGTTGCATGATTTTGATAGCATAAGGTGCAGGTTGGATTCCCAATGCAGGCAAATTACTAGTGGTTTTTACACGGTTAATACTTTCTTAATTATTTCAAGACACCTCTGAGAAACGATGAAGGATAATATTTGTAAGAAATATGGATTCCTAATATTCGAATCTCAATTTGCCAACCGTGTTGTAATCAATTCTCAAACCTTTCGTAAAAGGGAAGAGTAGAGCAGTAGTAATAGAGAAACAGTAGAGAAACATTCAACTATCCCTATCCATGTAGCATTTTAGACAAGCGCTACCTACCGAATCAACATAACTGACACAAAATTTCAGTCATTTCAAAGTCTTACTAATTTCACAAAACGACTACCTATCTAACGCCTACTAGCTATCAGAAATAATAACTGAACTATTACCAACGATCAAACTATTAGTATGATAGTCGTGAAAAACGACGAAAGCCTTACATCTGACGCATAAAAATGTACAGCTCTTTTAATGAAAGTGTGGAATCGACAGAATTATAAATGGCGACCGCAGTTTGTGATTGTCGTGTGTCAATATGCGGTCACGGTAATGTTGTTTATTTCGCGTCATCATCAACGTGCTTAAAATAATTTAATAACGTGAAATTTAAGTGTCACTCAGAAACGGTTAACTACACTATCTAAGTACTTGCTATATAGGTGAAAATGTGAAAAACATACATTCAATATTCTTTTCCACTAAGTATTGCGTCGATAGTCCCAATTTGTAACGTGACATGAAATTCACGTGGACTGCTCACGTTGTGATAGAAAATAGATTCAGTTTCCTTTACTTTTGATACTTTACTAGAAGCTAGTTACATAGTCAGAGTGAAAAATGACAACATCGAAACAAAATTAAGAAAATCATTTAGGTTACCTCCATTTTAAAAATAGAGAAAAAAGTCATTACCATTCGTTATGTATCTCTTTAACAATACAAAAACGCTAATTCATATTTAAGTCGAAAACAGGGAAACAAACTCCTTAACAAGACCATAACCTCACCCAATTACGGAAAACACAGCATCATTTTAATAATGAACAAAGAGACGAGTATGAAATAAAAACAAAATTGAAATAAAAAATGTACCAAGTTCTAAATTCAAGTGGTCGTCAAGTCGGGTCATTTTGTTTTCATTATCTCTGGGAGGCGTGTTGGGGAGCCACGAATTTACTACAAAGACTGCACTCTATACTAATTTAAATACATTACTTGTTTGAAAGAGTCCGTTGTTATGGTACTACCTACCACCTCTTTAATTTATAACCATCTGTGGAAGCGAGATGCCGCTATACTGGATGTAGAGCCCCATCCCTCTTTCACAACCGCAAGTCTTACGTTAAGTGGTGTTGGTAGAGTAGAATTGTACTCTACTTAGGTATACATTGAATCCTTTTGTTTTTAGTTGAAGATCTGGGATAGTGCAAGCTAATTACTGCTTTAAGTCGGTTTAGTAGGTTTTGGTTTTGAATGGATTAAATTCTTTGTAATTAAATTGTTGAGACTGATTTTGTAGAGTAAAGGATTGTGAGGACGAACATACAAGAAATGTAAAATGTATATGACTCAAGCGGGAAAATACATTTGTTTTCTTACTGTTCTATTAATGGTGATTCATACTATTTCAATGGATTACTTAAACGCTCAAAATATAATTCTAACCAAGCGACTAAAACTCAATTTTTAATTTATTAATTATTACGAATATTTCAATTATCTATTGATTTAAGCATCCATTTTCCCGAATGTAATTATAAAATCGAAACAAACTGAACATAAAATAAACATCAAAGTAATAAATAAATAGATAGTATGAGGCTTCCAAATACGAGGTTACGCAACTCGTAACAATAAATTGAAAGTTTCAATAGAAACTGAATACAAAATGGCCGCATCAACATATGAAGTTGTATTTGCGTACCGTTTATTAATCAAACTGAAACACCTAACTTTTGTCTGTATGTTTGTTCGCTTGCTTACGTGACTAAACTGTTGAGAGGAATATGGATTTAATTTTAAATGAACTACTTGACTCCACCAATATTAAATTATAATTGCGGTCAAGTTTAAAGGCTTTCTTAATTATTCTAAGACACCACTGACAAAGAAAATGTCTTAAGGAAAATGGGATTCCAAATATAGATAATTGAAACTACCAAACCACAGTGAGCTATTGTGATGGTCAATGCTCAAACCTTTCCTATATGGGATGAGGCCTGTGCCCAGTTTCAGGACTAAAATAGGCTGTCCAACACACGGCTGCATGTTTCATTTTGAATTGTGTTTTTACTAAGAATATTTTTTTTAAATAAAAAAAAAACAAGGCGGTGATAATATTTATCAAAACTATGATGTGAAATGAAAATTGTGCGACAGCCACATTTGCACAATTTATATTGTAAATACCTACTACACAGTTATAATTGAACATACGTAATACCGTCCCTGTTTATCACTGTATTACATGTATAAATTCCGATTTTTAATCGGCTTACGTGCCACTATATACAAATGGGGAGCAAAAATATTTTTATTCGTTCATCAAATTAATGACTGTTAATACCAGTATCGCATAACAATTATGTTTCCTTTACAAAATACGAATAAAACGAGCAACGCACTCCATCAATTAATGTTCGAACATGTTCGAATTAAAAAGCAAAATGGCGGTAATCCTTGCGATATGACGTCAGAGCTGATCGACCAATCAGCGCTAAGCCCCAGCTGTTGTTCAGTTTTAATCAGGCAGAGATATTAAATCAGTAAATGTATAAATGCCATTGTTGGCGTTGAGTGATTAATTACAAAATTTACATGTATACAATATTGTATATAATTGTATTGTTTACGCTGCTTTAATAAGACATGTTGATTTTATGGTACTTTGGTAAATGTTTGGAGGACATTTTGATGTAAAAGTTGGTTTCTAGGTACTTCCTTTTACTTGCATGGATGTGCAATTATCTTAACTACTCTATGTCAAACTGTTTTAACTGGTTCTATGTCAGATTTCATCGTTATCTTTAGAGCAGTTTAGACTTTTAATGTATAAAAGATATACCATACTGAAATACTCACTACTTGGTATCAAATCGTGACGTCAGTTAACCTACGCGAATAAACCCACTTCATCTTAATACTATTATATTATGTTAATAAAAATGAAAGCACATTAAAAACATTTAAGTGACTCTGAAGTTGAATGGACAAAACTTTAATAAATTAATACTAAATAAGTAACTTTAACTGTAAATTCATACACAAGCAAAACCGCAAAGCATGTTAATCTAGTTTCGTCCATACCCAGTCCCTATCAACCTTATGTGTGATATACCTACTTTTACGCTATAAAAAACGAAGAGCTCATAAACAAAACTTTGATATTAAACGAACTCCGAAACTATCGCGGGTATACAAAGGCATAGTTTGGGAACATGAACCGCAAACGATAACAAAGTCGGTAGAGATCAATATACAACACTAGCTGTTGCCCGCGACTGCGTCCCCGTGGGTAGAAGATATAAGCTATGATTTACACCTGCCCTGTTTTTTTCACATTTTCCATTTTATCTTCGTTCCTGTTAGTCGCAGCCTGATGGTTTATAGCCTAAAGCCTTCCTCGATGATGGTGTATTCAACACAAAAATATTTATTCAATTTGGGCCAGTAGTTCCTGAGATAGCGCGTTCAAACAAACAAACAAACTCTTCAGCTTTATATATTAGTATGTAGATATGTTCATATAATATATGTAATGTAAATGTAGAGACATTTTAATGGTTTTTGTTGTGTTACTATTTGAGTAATATGTTTAGATTGTGATTTGATAGTTGGCCGTTTTTTTTTAATCTATATACACGGTGTTTGTGGTGTTTGCCGAGGATTTTTTGGAAAGATATCCTGCTAGAATAAAAATGATATCGGTTTCAGGTATACTCACTTACTTAGGAAGCTTTTTGAAAAAAAGGAAATCGCTTTAGTGTATTAGGAGTGAGAGAGCCTATTATCACCGTATTTGTTGAACTAAGACTTACAGTTGTTTTTTTTTTTAACATTATAATACAAATACATTATTGGTTTCCTCGGGCTGTATTTTTTATATCATTACTTAACAAAATAAATATCATTCAATACAATTCCTCAAAAGAGGGACTCTACAAAACACCGCGATAAAAATCAATGAAGCACTCGACTAAATTGTTTCCTTTAAATAACAAAAAAAACTTTTGTAATTTTCTCCTCGTTTCCTTTGTCCCTAAAGACAAAAGTTTTTACCCATCTGTTTGGACCCTATATGTGACGTGACCCAATGTTTTTACTCACATCCTGAATTGTCACTCAACTTGAATTGACTTCATTTTACCCTCGGGATTTTAAGTTCAATAAACTAGGGAGCTACGATGTCAATTTGATGCTTTTATGTAAGATGTGTTTTATATAAGATAAAATATTTTATTATAACTGTTAATATGTTCCTCATATATGTATGCTTACCTGAACCATTTACCAAAGTGTGATAAAATTTACCTTGTTCTGAGTATGCGTAGATTTCTGGATCAATACCAGTGACCAATATTTTTTACTTTGACATAAATATAAAACATATCAACTTTCATTTCACAACAGCTAAAGGCAAATTTACAAACACATAAAACACAGAACATAATTTTCTTTACATTTGAGGAGTCAAAAATTCATTATAATTTTCAAAGAAGTTGTTAATATTATAATTACATCAAAATTTATATAATACTGCAACATATAAATTACAATGATCGTAGAATTTCACTCGTCCTCCATCGTAGCTTGCGTAGCGTTAATAACAGCTACGACGTAGCAAACATGCAGTCTACAAGTCTACATCCATAATGCATATTTGTTATTACATTTTGAATTTGATCCAACATTGGTGCCAACAAATTGCGATGTGAACAAGTTATGAAGGGCAACCAACATATACTGTAGGTTACCATGGCAACCGAAGTTATATACGAAATTGGTTTTTGTAGAGCGGTAATCTTGTTACACATTTTTCATACACCTTTTGTTTTGCAAATGTTCGCTTTGGGTGATAACGATATATTTACCGTGCTGTGTGTGTAAATAAAAATATTCAAAACAAATTGAAACATTTCTGAATGTGAATTGCCTGTAAAGTTATGTTTTATTTCATGTGTAATACGTATTTCTAGATTTCAATAGAACTGTGAAGCATACTGTAGTGGAAAAACAATTAAACATAAAATACAAAGGTAGAAAGCTCAGACCACGTAGGAAAAGGAGACACCTACGTTACATTTACGTTGTACCAAAGCCTATCTACGTGCGAACTACTGTAGCCTGAAAACAATAGGTTTTATTATTTTTTTCTTTTGTTTCAGGCGAAGTTGGAAACAAAAGCTTTGAAAGCAAAAAGGCCCGGCTTCACAGATGACCGGTACAACGAGACATCTTACTATATTGAAAATGGTTTGTATATTTACATTTTAGAATAACATAAACTATGCCTCACGGGAAAACAAGTGAAAGGGCTTGAAATTCGAAAAAAAACTACATTTTCCAGAACATCAAGCATTTACCCAAAAATCAACTTGAAAAATAAACTAAATTTTGCAAAAACCTTTGTCTTCTATTTAATCTAGATACGATACTTAATTGACCAGCAATTAACTTAAAAAATCTGCATTGTACTTTTTTGTAGAGATAGAGATATCTTCATAAAAAGTAACAAAAAAATATTACCATTTTCATTTACTTAAGAAATATTGCATTATTAACAGATGTTAAAATGTTACAAAGAACTATAAAACAAAAAACTGAATAAAAACTACGTAACAATACATTCAGAACCAACGATATTTAAGAAAACTTTTCAACGACGACGCCCATTGATATACATTTTTATCTCTTAAAGTACGTCGTTTTATAAACCTTGCTTGATATTGGATTACATGAATACTTATTCTGTAAAAATATTTTAAGGGGTAAATTTTTCTCAAAATACTGTATCACATAAACTGAAATAGGTAAATAAATATCAATTTTATCCTAACATATGTTCAAGGATAGGTAAACCA
The DNA here is from genome assembly GCF_003590095.1 of Trichoplusia ni. Taxonomy (NCBI): domain Eukaryota; kingdom Metazoa; phylum Arthropoda; class Insecta; order Lepidoptera; family Noctuidae; genus Trichoplusia; species Trichoplusia ni. The sequence goes on from NC_039492.1 coordinate 2,369,241, forward strand.
TATTCTTTTCCTCCTGCATTCGCTTGAATAACTATCTAGTACTATTTCTAGTAGTATTTATACGGAACCGTTTTTATGCAAGTCCGGCTGAATCAGTTTTATTCTCGTTGCATTGATTTTTCTTTGTTTATTTTTTTCTGGTAAAGGATCGGAGAGCATCCGAGATCCCTATTACGCGGTTGTATTTAGTTTCCAATTAAATAAAAGTTCGTTGTTACTGTATATTGTTTTCACTGTATTTTTCCCTATTCTGTGCTATTGAAACTTTTCCCTTTTTTATTTAGAAATGAACGGAAAACTCCTAAATACTGCTTATTCTTAACTTATGCTTATATGAGACTACATATCTTTAAACTAGTTCTTTTTTTACTAACTATAACTACTTTTAAATCTAACAATGTGTAACGTACCCTAAATCTACACATTTTAAATCCCTGTAATTCAATCCGCATTTTTAAACCAAGTCTATAATTTCCACTCAAGCCATAAAGAACCATTTGAACGTTACACAACATGCTGACACTAAGTGGATGAAACAGCGGTACGTTAGTTTTCAATATAACTAATGTCAGAAAGGCCCATTATGATCTAATGGTCTTAGTCATCTAACCGCATTGCCGTTTACAAGGCGCTGTGGTTTACGGCTATGCAGATGTTTTGGCTTAACGACGCATAACGATACCTACCTTGATATTTTTCGGGTAGTTCTAAAAGTTTCTAGGTTTTTTTTATACTCGGTGGATAGACAGGTGTGGCGTTGTAATTTATTCGTGTCACCTTGGTCGTAAATGGTTTACGATCGATTCGTTCACTAATGATTTATACTGGTGTTAAAACTGAAGTAAAATATTGACATTACCTTGCGGAATATCAAGAAGTTTACTTATGTTTGCAGCAACTTATTGCTTTCTGTAGGTATAAAAGGAGAGCAGCTTTGCAGTATTCCGTATATTAAAATATTTGCATTGCGATTATCGTCATATTTGCCATACCACCACAATGGTTTACTCAATGATACAAAGGTTTACTCACTAGTATCGGACTCAACCGAAGTCTAAAATCATGAGCGGTGTGGTCGCGAGTTATATTTTTGGAATTTGGTTCAATGTAACGAAAGTACCTATAAAATACTAAATGCCATCCAAATTCCAGGTCTCAGGAAAGTCTACCCCTATTACTTCACGTTCACAACATTCACCAAAGGCCGGTGGGTCGGAGAGAAGATCCTCGACGTCTTCGCCAGAGAGTTCAGGGCGCATCCCGCAGCAGAATACGAGAGATGCATCAGGGCTGGCACACTCACCGTCAACTACGAAAGAGTTGATCCCGACTACAGACTTAAACACAACGATCTACTCGCAAACGTTGTCCATAGGTAAACTATCATTAAGTTTTGTTCCGACGGTATTAGTAGTCTGCTTAAGGTAGCTACAGCACCTTAGTCCTCGATCAACACTATACCCAGAACATTAAACACATCTACATCTCTTCAACACAATACAAAATCAAATGTTACTTTGATATCGGTATTGTAAATATTAACTTTTGTTTTCTCGCCTTATATGTTTATTTACTAAGTATCCTTACATACTATAACATATATATATTCTAACTATAAATACAGTTTATGATAATGTGACGTGCGTCGAAGCTTGTTTGTATTTCAGGTCTAATTTGTATTTAGTACACTGTAACACGAATATTGGATTCCATTCATAAATCGTTCTCAAGTTCCGTCCTCGAAAAAAAAAAGTTCTAAAGGAATGTATGATACATTTGCCATCAAATTCTCCTAAAATATGGGAGGTTCTTCTAAAGTACTAAAATTTTGGAACATGAGAACGTTTTATTGATATGGGCCATAATCTTCAATAACGATATCTTGAGCACAGAATGAGCATGCGGGTGCATATTGGCCGTATTCCAAAAGAGACACAATTTTCATCACTTGTACTTACTTATAAATGTTAGCTTCCAACACAGTGTCTTATTGAGAACATGATCCTTCATGCATTATACAATTTTGCTCACGCATGTTCATCTAATGTATTGTTCTCGTCTAATCTTTATTTCATACGTCACGAGAACCGATATTAAAGCGGACTCTGAGCAAATATAATCCCACGTTACGACGACAAGATGGCGTCGTGTTAATTTTGAAGTTGACTTCAAAATCGTTTATTAAAATATTGTCATTAACCCACACCACTCTCTCGACATAACTGGAGGGTGTAACATTAATTTGTAAGCTCCAAATGTGGCTAATAATCTAACCGAAGACAAATATATTAAACCTACTTGGAGAAAGTTCGTCAGAAGTCTTCAACAGAATTTTGGGACATTTTTGTGGTTGTTTTGGGGTTTTGCTCCGAGTCCGTAGCTCAGAAGCCGTAAGCCTGACGTGTGTATCGTTGCAGGCACGAAGTACCGGTCACCAGCCAACCGATCACCCTCGTACATATCGACGAGGACATTGTGGTTGTCAACAAACCGGCCTCTATCCCCGTAAGTGGCAAATGAGACAGCCATGTAATGTGTACGCTTATCATACATAAGATACTTGTATGTCACCCTATGTGTTGCATGTTGTGCTAATTTAGATTCTAGCTCTGCACTAACTTAGCTTCCTCCACTTACACCGAACTTGATTTCCAAAATTTAGAGCCAAAATTTTTCTCTTCGTCATCTGATCTAAATATTGAATTTTACGGATTTGTGGACTCGCAAAACATGAGACAAAGAGCATAGCATTTAATATCAAAACCGTCCAGAATTTAATTTAGTCGGTCCCTCGATTTTAGTACAACTATCATGTTATAGGCTTTCTCCGAAATCCGTTTCTCTGCTCTAAAAGCCAGCTCACACAAAGTCCTTTGCGTTAAACATAAAGCGGTCCCTTTTGCAAGAAATACTCTGCAACGTTATATGATGGAGGACACCTAATATTATGAAGCACTTTCATATCGGCTTTTACGGAATAAAACAGGAATGTAGAAAGTGTAGGAATTTACATGCAAAGTAGGAAACCGAAGGCAAACTGGATTTTTTCTCGGCACTCACTCAACTTGAACATCGGCCTTTAGAAAACGTGCTTATTTTTAGTTGAAGGTATTGAATAAATAATCTCTGCTTTGATGAAGCCTTTGTGTAGGAAAATATGTTTTAGTAATTTATGCGGCATTCAGTGAGCGATTCATGAGGAGCTATGTTAACTCAGAAGTCTTTTGAAGTCTTAACCTTTCGGCCAATGACGTCAGCGGCCCATTAATGTCACTTTTGTATTGACTTCGAAATTGGTTTCTGGTTTTTACTACCTTACATGTGATTTCAATTACTCATGACACCGGACCCTATGCAATTCTTAATGAGTAAAAATTTAGTTGAAAAAGCATTCAATATCGTCTGTTTTTGCAATTTAATTCTTTGTTATCTTTAAAGAGATGTTTTGCTTTTAATTTATCTGTATCATTTAAAATGACAACGGACTTTTTTATTAAGAATCTGTTTATTTTACACGAAATATCGTCTTAAATTCATTAAGTCATTTTCGACTTTCCCTGATTCAAATGGCAAAAATTATTAAACAGTTTTACTCTCCCAAAATATATTTAGAACACAACAAGACTAATCAGCAACAATTATCCAAAATTATACTTAACCTCAAAACTCGGCGTCACACATACAGAACCCCTTTTATCCTTTAACGTGGGCCAACGCGCTTACCAAAATGGAACAACAATGGCAGCCAATTACTCCAGCCGGCGTATTTCGTTGCTCATTAAGCCTCTTGTTACACCAATACAATAAGCTGTATACATATCTAGACTTAACACATGCTCGCGTTTAGGTCTCATCTCACGTACTGTTTCAGCAAAGTGGAAAATTCGTGGAGGATATTGCATTGTAGGTTCTGTTTGCTTGCCAAACATTGGGGTAATGAAAAATCGAATTAAATTTTTTGCCTTGTTTACCGGATACATTCGTGATAGGAACGTGTTTTGGAAATTGTAGAAGTATTTATTAAGCTAAGTGTCGTTGAGATTTTAAATGACATTTCAAAACCAAAAAGTTCGCTCTCACCGAACAAATTTACCAAAATCCTTTCATTTTCTGAATCATCAAAGAGACCAAAATCAAAAACCAACGGAGATCCGAAAACTTTTTAATTAACACCATTTATAAAGCATTTAGGGACGCTTACGAATGATCTCGCGTCCAAACTCAATCGTAAGCCATAAATTCGAAACTTAAAGAATCAATATAGATTATGCCAGTGTAATTGTTAGGCGGATGCCGTAGAAAAGAAATATATCTTCAGTTCGAATGTAAAAGGGTCCAATGATCGACCGTTTCCCCTCATGGTGATTGATTTCGCCGCTCCATGCTGGATCCCTAAACTGAACGGTTGAAAGTAAAATTTCGAATTTATTACCACCGAATTCAACCCACATTTCCCTGAGACCTCATTTGGGGCAAAAATTTTATGTTATGAGAATTTGGGCATATTTTTTCTTTTGGTTTTTTCTTCCAGGCACTTTCACTAATGCACTGATTTTAATTCCATCTTTCTTCTCTTTACCTATCTGCTTCTTTTAACTTTTAACAATAATCTCTTTTAATTTACAAATTCTTACAAAAATACTATTCATGTATAAAATTACATCTAGTTTGACTGTACATAAAAGTATTACTACACATACTCAATTTTAATTTGCGTACATACAAGTTTTATGCCGTTTTAACTTTTACACAAAGGTTAGATATAAACCCTATTTTGTTTAGCTTCTGGTAGATGTAATCCCAAAAACAAATCGAACGGGATTAGTGTTCATAGATACTTGTGAATAACTTACACAGCCATACATTTCTTTATATATGGTCCTATTAGTTAGAGTACATATTTTATCGGGCTTATTGTGACTATCTTGGTTGACAACTGTAGTAATAATCACTGGATACAAAATGCCAAGAAAATGCAATATTTTGGGCGACCATTGGGTGTTAAACACGAGTATATCTTCTTACATCCTAGTTGGTCACCCATATTGAATGATTAATTTCATTTTGATTTCTATTCGTATTTATGAAAAATTTTTCAGTTGTCAACTTGAGGTATTCTATACGCTCTTTATAAAATATACCGCAACAGTTCATAACATTATAAAACATTCTAGTTTGCAACATTAAGGAACTTCAAACGACATTCCAGGCCGAGAGAATTTAGATAATTCTTCAAATATTCACGTTGGTCGACATCGTTAATATTATATGTATTAATGTGTTCATTACCGCCTTAATCAACAGGATAATTTCTGCAAAATGTCATGCATACAAAAGTAGGACCCTATATAATGCTGTGTGCCCAATGTATTAAGAATTTATATCGTCTATGATGTTGTAATGCACTTTGAGTATTATTCATGTTAATGCCACCCTCCGTACATATTAAAACAAGCCATTAAAATCATCTTGTCTTTGTACCTTTAATGTCCCTCTTACCTCCTTAGATTATAATGGCTTCGTATCAAATTTTGGCTTTTAGATTCTTTTTATTTATATCTGCTTTATTTGCTCATGTTTTGTATTTTACTTGAACGCTAGATAGTTCATCACCTAAATTACTTTTCTGACCTTTGAACTGGACTCTATGGTCCAAAAGATTGTCTATTGTACAACATTGTATTATGCCTTAACGGCCTTATAAATCTTGTACTCTCGAAGTTTATTTATGAAACAGTTTTTTTCTGCTTTATTAAATTCATAGCAGACGAATAGGATCGGATTTGTATATAGAGTTTTATAAATATATCTATTGTTTGGTTTTCCCATATTCCAAATTCCCTTACCTATCCGAAAATTTGTGTTTAAGTAAAAAGGCCGACTGGTGTAATACAGTTGTTCTCAAAGAGTTGCAACATCATAAGACTATAGAAAGTCCGTAATGAATCAATGTTGTCCGTGGTGGGCCAGGCACGAGACTCCAGTGCTCGCTAGTCCCTTGCGCATCATACACGTGGATGAAGAGCTTCTCGTGCTCGACAAGCCTTGCTCGCTGCCGGTGAGTCATGCGTTGGGACCGTTTTGTCATCGTCAGGCTCTGATTAGCGTCAACTACAAAGCGGATTCAACTAGATTCCTTGAAATCTGAATCTATTGCGACTATTAAAAACCTGTACAATGAAGATTCTTAATTTAAAATTTCTGTTGATGAATACAAAAAAAGTTTCGTAGCAAATCGTTGGCAATTAAATACTCCCGCATATTTTTTGGAACGTCACGGTTCCCCACAATGGAAGATTTTATTTTTTTTCTAACAAAAAGGACCGAACGTAAAAAAAGCCCGTCAAAAGTACAATGAGAAAGAAAATAAATCGCAAAGCTGGCGCACAAATCCGCTGGGTTAATTTTTTCGGTCCGAATAAAGTACGCTGTCAGAGTCTGACTAAAGATTGTGATCTGCACAAAAGTTTGAAACATAATACAAACAAAGCTGAAAAACTGCGGTCTCGTCGAAAATCCCACTTGAAAGTGGTTCCCTAACTTATGGATTTCGAGTTCCGTACACTGCCCATTTTTCCCAAGCGGGTACCGCGTTATTCAAAATATTTAACCAATCCAATTATTGTTGTTCAAACATAACTCTTTCCGAAAATTTTACTCTGACGTTTTGGTAAATTGAGTTGCAAAAGCTTACGTCGATTCAATAAAGGTTTTGTAGCAAAACTTTATTCCAGGTATAGAGCAACCTTGGCTATTTCCACAGTATATTTTAGGAAACTCAATTCTTTTAAAAATATTTGTAAAACAGACATACGAACTAAGTTAATTACTGTGTCTTCAAAGGCAAAAGCTTAGTAGTTGCTTTGAAAAAAAATGCAATTCAGTTTCTCAAAACTCTTTCGTGTATTTTTTAACTCGTTACTCGCTTTCCTTTTGTATGATTGCTTTATACAAATGTTTCCGTTGTATTTGCATGGAAATATGACAGTTGGTGTGGTTACTATTTGTTGTAGTTCTACTTACTGCGTGGACGAGGTAATATTCTATAGATGTATGCCAATCATCTGTAGCATTTGTAAATGTTTTCATCTAGCTCGCTTTATCATTGTAGCTTTATTTTTTATAACTTTTATCTTCGTCTTATATTAAAAAGCTTTCAGTAAATATCAGACTATCAATATTGTTTCTAAAATTTTCATCGTCATTTTTGTATCCAATATCAAATTCAATTGCAAAAGAAACAGAATTTCCACCTTCATAATATCTGTTGAAAAAAAAGTTTGGTAAATGAAAAAAGGTTTTTAATCTCGAAATTGTATCCAATTTAATGAAAAATATTCCGCTAGGTGCATCCATGCGGAAGATACCGGCACAACACAGTCGTTTTTATTCTCGCAAAAGAGTACAACTTGAAAAACTTGAGGACCATTCACAGGCTGGACAGGCTGACGTCAGGTGAGATTGCTTTTAACTGTTTAATCTTCCTCCATGGCTGTAAAATGCCTTTAAAATTACTGTCTTTCATTTTAATTAAGATTTTCTCTTGTATTTACGGCTGCAGTTTATTTATTCTTTACTTTTTTATGTTTATGTAATAGTGTAGACTCGTCTTTATGTATCAAAATACTCAATATTTGTGTTATTTAAAAAATATATTTACGTAACGATGTCTTTTAGGTCTTCTGCTATTCGGAAGGAGTCCAAAGAAGGCGCGGCAAATGGAACACCAGATCAGGAACAGACAAGTACAGAAGGAGTATGTCTGCAGGGTGGATGGGATGTTCCCTGAGTAAGTTGCTCCTCATCATATAGGTCATTAGGTTTTAATTTTCTTTAAAACTGAAATTATGGTTTTTGATATTTGGTTAGATCTTTCTTGTGAAAGTGTAGTCATTATTTTCGATATGTCGTGTCTAATTATTTTAGCACTAGTCATTTTCTTTATTTTCGATAGAATTCCTCGTTTTTTTTTTTATTCAAAAGGTTCGAAATAAGAAAAACGATAACAAGAAGTTTGAAATGCATAAATAAGTTCTCTCCTACTGGTGAAAGAAAAATATTTTGCATTTCTTTGTCAAGTTAATTGAAGTGATGGCAAGTGTTGATGCTTTTAAAATATTAAACTTATAATACTTGAAAAGTCTGCTATTGATGATGCATCCAATTATTCATGTTCTAGGAAACCAGACCTTATTACTACGGTCTTAGGTATATTTTTATTTAATAACTATGGAATTATGATAGACTCCAATAGAAAAGGCAATCATAATGTTTATTGATCTTTGAAAGAGCACTTGCTTAGTTACTGTGACTATAGTGAAGATAAAATGAACGTCAATATCTTGGTTAAGAATTTAATGCCTCCGTATATTTTTAATGTGAGTAGGCTTAAACGGAGAACGTTTTTTTTAACAACAATAAAGGTTTAAATGCAAACCTTTATTGCCATGATTTTTGAAAAAAAAGCCGTGCGTTACAAAACTCAAAGTAGTTACATAGTTTTTTTATGATTTATTCGTTTTCAGTGCTGCCATAGGTACTCTGTGCGATATATTTTATACGTGATTAAATTTATCACGGATTTTTTTTAGTCACAAGTTTTTAATCATTTTGGTCGGCACTACATCCCCTTAATTAATCAGACAAGTATTTTAATGCTCACTGTTTATATATTTCGAGTTTCGACCATGCTAACCTGATCCCTGAATTCCAGCGACGAAATAGAATGCCAAGAGCCAATAGAGGTGGTCAGTTACAAGATCGGAGTCTGCAAAGTGTCTCCGAAGGGCAAGGACTGCTCGACGGTGTTCAAGCGACTGGGTTTCAACACCAACAGCAACACAAGCGTGGTGCTGTGCAAGCCGAAGACAGGGAGGATGCACCAGATCAGAGTGCACCTGCAGTACTTGGGTGAGTGCTGGTGTTAAGTGGTTTTGACTGAAGTTGGAAAATGTCACATTCTTAATAGGATATTTCGTAATAGTAACACATGTTGGTTAAATGATACCTATCATTGGAATTCGTAAATATGTAAAGGAGAAAAATATAAAATATAAGAAAACCTTTGTCAAGCGCTTTGTAATTTGATGTATTCGTATCGTTAAATGTTGGATTTCCTTATAAATCAGCAACTAGTTAAGGTTCAACTTGGTCCTATTTTTTCCGTTTTTAAATTTGATATGGATTATTAAAACAATACCGCAGCTGATAACCTAAAAATAAAAAAGCAAAGAGTTCAGTATTCTTTACTTTTCGATCCTATTCTAAACACACCAAGATAAATTTAACATTAGACTTCTTTCCGCAGGTTACCCTGTTGTAAACGATCCTCTATACAACCACCCAGTGTTTGGACCTCTCCGAGGTAAAGGGGGGGACACGGGCGGGAAGACGGACGAGCAACTGGTCAGAGACCTCATCGCCATACATAATGCTGAGAACTGGCTCGGGGTTGACGCCGCTGATGATGATCTGTTGTTCTCCAAGCCGGTGCCAGATGATAAAGGTAGGAAGACAAATATTCGACTTTTGTCTCTAATCCCTCTCGAGTCTGAATTGTGTGACTGCAATTTTAGTTTGTTGCTGCAAATTCTAGGATCAGCTGTTTTGTCCAGTATATCTTAGGTTCTAGATCACACAAAGCATTTCAAGTATTTTATAATTAAATAAAGTTACTCTATTGAACATCAAATTGAATCTGTATATTTTTAAATTTTCTTGAATTAGTAAATTTGAAATTGTTATTAAAATTCCGGTTTTGAATGTATGTGTATTAATGTCCAGGGCCACAAGTCTTGAAAGGCCCAACCTTCTCGTATATTTATGAAAATCTTTTCCAAAGTTGGAGAAGACGACTGTGACACGGGACCAGCTTCGAGGGAATCTTCACCGAGACTGGAGTCACCAGCTCCTGGTGTTACCCCATCATCTATTATGACCCGTAAGTATAGTGCAGATGGATTTCTTAAGCTCAATGTATCACCAATACGGAAAGAAATGTTCCTTTTTTTGGTAATACCGGACTATATATCACGGCTAGATAAATACCGCTTCTCCTATTGAGGAGTGAAGCTTGATCATCATATAATAAGTTCATTTGCAAAGAACATCCTGTCAGCCAAAGATTTATCTTCGTGGAAAATAAACTATCATGGACGTTTTACAATTTCTAAGAACTACATTGCAATGACTCATGAAACAAGTTATAATCTTGCAGTCAATGCCATTTTACTTCTTCAAATAGTTCGATTCCTATCTACCATAGCTACTTATCCTAACATTTGTTTATTTCTACCAGCGACCCTCCCAAGTCCGTCAAGCGGGGCGGAGGCTCCCGTGGACATGCGCTCGCCGGTGCCGTGCACTCTCGCACCCTCGCCCATCGCCTCGCCGGTGCTGAACGAGGACTCCAACGACGCTAAGGTAAGAAAACAAACTTAATATATTCAGGGAAAAGAAAGACACCAAATGGAAGTCGTTTAGACAAAATTTCGAATACTTTGACGAGACGCTATTACCCAAACTGGTGTTTGAGTTAAAACACCGACACAGATAGAATAAAGTCTGTCCTTGAGTGCAACATATCAACCAGTTTAATAGAGCAACCATTTTTTTTTGCCCTTTAACTTAGACGTATTATAAGTATTTATTTTCTATTATTTCTCCTATTTATAATGTTCTTCTTATGTTCTCAAGCTTTGTGTATGTGAGCATCTTACCATAGCAACCTTCTACTGAGTATCTGTTACTCCCTCTTGTCAGGTTATCAGACATAACAAGCTTTCATAAATCATATGTCCATACCATTTCGACCACCTAAAACTTCTCGAAAATTGCAAATTTACACAAAAATATTCCCATTTATAATCAACCTTGTCACAAAAACCGAGTACCTGTAAAATAATTGAGTACATCCCAACGTCCCAAAATAAACAAGATCCCTTTACAGAATTAGTCTTCCTTTAACAAGTTAATGTCCGAAACGCGTGAACATCAGCCAAAATCCTAATTGTTCTGATCCTAAATGGGTTTAGTCAGTCTAACTTAATACCGAGATACATCAGTGTCTGAAACAAAGTGAATTTATCTGAACTTCTGTAGTCCGGATGCTTGGATGCTGGTCTGTTAATTCAGTTTAGTATTGTGTGTTTGTTTCTGGAACAAAATTGATAAAATGCATCCGGACTTTTGTATTTTATTGAATAAGCTACATTTCTGTATTGCGAAATCTGAGATCAGAGCTATAAGTATGTTAAATGTCAATATTAGTAGTTTTTATCTAGAATAACATCCGACCATTATATGCACAACATTTATATGCGAAACTTGTGTCGTTCATATTACCATACCTAATGAAAATCACCGATATTTTCATTAAATGTATTCTACTACTGGACAAAAAAAAACAATACATATATGATACACCCTAATACAGATGCTTTCAGTACCTTCTTCAATTTTATAGATTCTATAATCTTTATCATATCAACAGTCAGAGAAGGTGACAGTAGCCACGCAGACTGGCTGCACACCAGCAGCGACTGCCTCGGCGAGCGTGACGCCGAGCGGGTCCGGCAGCTGCTCGGCCAGCCTCGGGGAGCCTCTGACGTCAGACCCGCACTGCTACGAGTGCCGCGTGCGCTACAGGGACCCCAGGCCCAGGGACCTGGTTATGTACCTACATGCTTGGAAATACAAGGTGAGATATTTTTTTTTCCAGCTGTTGAAAATCAAAAATGATCCCACGGAAACATAAAATCGGGATAAAAAACTATCCTATGCGTTAATCTTGGTAATAAACTATCTGTGTACCACGTTTATAGTATTTTAATAATACTAACCTGTCTCCCTCCAACTGCTGGGAACAGGTCTCTTCCCTTCATCGCGTTGCTTACTCCCTACAAAATAAATAATGTAATAATTGATCGTTTTTTTTTATTAGGTATGGCATAAATAGGACCCTTCGTACTTTTAGTAAAAAATCTTAGGAGATTATAGGTAGAGAAGCAATCATAAGGTTTTAATCTTACCATTTATAACTTTTTTTGAAAAGTTGAATTCAGGAAAAAATAAATTTAATTTGGCCATTGCAGTTACAAGGCTTCTTAATCCTTCTTTGGTAATTCTTGCTTTTGGCTCGAAATTTACATTTCTTCTCATGTTAAACAGAGTACGTCTTCCTAAGCCCTATTGCCCTGGTCCCCTCATTTTAAAAAGGAAATAAATCTGTTCACTAACTGAATAATCTTATCAAAAACAAACCTTTTGTTTTTTTTTACTTCAAGAGAAATAAAATTTAGGATATTTAGTTGATGTGATACTGGTTTACATAATAATATCTGGAGCTCTTAAAGTAAGAAAGGGATAAAGCTCTACAAGGTTTATAGTGGCATATCTTTTCCACAACTGCAACAACCTTCAAAACTTCAAAAGAGAGGCTGAGAGATTTAATGATATTTTATTTAATTCTTTTCTTGCCATCAGGGCCCCGGATGGGAATACGAGACGGAGCTGCCACAATGGGCAAGCATCGACTGGGAAGAACCAGAAAACTCATAGTCACAGGAATTGGCACCATTGAAGAAGCGCCTCGCAACCTACCTGTCTTCAGAAACACATTGATTTCAACCAGCATTCAAAATTTTAAGTAACTATCGAATTATTTGAAGATTCACTTTAAGATACTATTGCGATTTATGACTTTTGTTAACAAACCATTTTTGGCTAATCATCTTCAAAACGTCACTTCAAAAGGAGTTCAGTTTTTACTCACGATCGCAATTTTAAGGATATTGAACACCCCAAATATATTTGGTTATGGTATCTATAATATATTGGATCACAAAGAATACTTTATTTAAAATAAAAAAATCCAAGTTGATTAATTAAATGTATACCTATTTACAAAACTTAATTGGCTTTTCCAATTGTTGAATATGTTATTGTGTTTAATGTTGCACAAATAAACGTTTGTTCTTGTTCTACAATTATTGTTAAAATTCTGTTAATTTGTTAATTACTGAAATATTGAAACCAATTGTTGATATAGCAAATTTTTAACCCGATTTTTCATCACACAGTTAATTCATATTTCTTAGAAGGCATACCAAATCGCGAGGCGTAAACGACTTGGCTGTTTCGCAGTGCTCTAAAGTAAATTATGTAATTAACATAAGTGAGAATTAGTCTAAGTATACAATTATTTTATCAAAGTTAAAATCGCTGTTCTAAAAAAATCTTTGAATTTAGTCTACTTTAGAGCACATATCGTATCCGTGGCGATATTTTTGTTTCATTTTGTTAAATATTATATCATTTTGTCTGTTCAGTTCCTATCGGCCTAAAGAATGGTCAAGCTTGTTAGTGACGTAGTTATCGTAAGGGAATGTAACAATTTGTAATATGTACCATTAAAATAGTAATATTGCTTAAACGAGGCAGGGTCAGTACCACAATCATAAATGAATTATATTAAAATGATAATCATTTTGAAATGAACGAACACTTATGGGATAGCTCTTCTAAATCTTACGGAATTTAGACACTTAATGACCCGCCAAAAGTGATTTTATTTGTGACTGGTGTTTTAGTCATTTTTGACAAAATGTATTTTAGTCACTTTTGGCAAAATGTATTTTAGTCATCTGTGACAACATGGAGTCATTTTAAAGATGCATCTTTGATGTAAACGTATAATTTGAGTCGTTTTTAAAATAACCTTTGGGAGGGTTGAAATATTTTATTTCAATCGAATCTTGGACCACTGCTATATTTTCTTATTATCTTGAAAAAGGAGGAAAAATAGGACCACTGTTTAATAGAAAAGCTATCTCTAATATTAGATGCGTACGTTTACGATAAATGCATAGGTAAATTAAAAATTAATACGCATTTTTGTAGGCGGTTGTTTAGAAACGCCGCCATTTTGGCTTCCATAATTTTGACGTAGTATTTTAAAATATTTGGAGATTAAACAGTAAAATTTTGTACTTTACATACATCAAGGATTTTGAAGTTCATTACTGACGATAAAGGCCAGTTGTGATATGCATTTAATGTATCAATAATTTAATTATTATCAACCATCAGAAAAAGACAGCGTTGAAAACGATTTTTTATGTTATACATGACTGACAATAAAGACAGTTGTGGCATTCAGTCAGTTCAAAGCAGCAGATTCTAAAGACATGTAAAATTCAATTGTTTTTTTTTCTCTTTTTAGGTTTTCGAGTGTGTAGTATTAAGTAAAGGGCATACAGTTTTGGTTTTTAATCTTTTTAAAGTAATTAGTTTTGAGGTTCTTCTTAAATCTTGAATTCGAATTATGAACTGGCAAGAAAATGGAAAGACAGTTGACATAAGACTCGTGAAGCAAGAAAAAGTACAGTTTTCTTGTCAGTTCAATTCTAATAATTGATCTGTCACTTCAATTGGATTGTTTTGGTTTTAAAAGTTAAACGCGGGAACGTGTATGATCGTTTGAATATTTATTAGTGTATTGTAGTATTAAATATGTAAAAGACATTTTCTTGTGAAACGCCGTTTTTTATGCGATACTTATTCTTTCTTCGATATTTTAATGTTGAATGTCGTTATTGCACTATAATAGATTTTTTGGGATGAATATTCGTAGAATTAAAAAGCATCGCATAGAAAATAGCCCTAATATACTCTCACGAGCTTTCGTAAATTAGTTCAAATTAAAAAAAAAACTATTTTTCTTACTTCTAGCGTAGAAATAGCGAGCGATATACATTGTTTTTGTTATGTGTTACGAAATTGCTAATGATCATGGAATTAATGGCTTAACCGTGTGTTAGTTCTAGTTACAATAAATGAAGCCCTGTTACATTGACTTATAATGAATTAGAAGAAATTTATTAGTATTAAATGTACATTTTAAGGCTTGGTCACACTGAGTTACAATACATGACAGTTAATGTATTTTTTTTCTTGATTGTTCTGACAGGGATAGGCCCACCTACTTTCTGAAAACCTTACCCAAACTATTCCCGAATAAATACATGATTTTTCACTAAGTTTAGTGTTAATAAGACCTTTTCTACTTGTTTTTATCTTCCATTGTTCTATATCATGGCAATTTCACTGTTATTGCTATCAGCTACTGTACATAGGCTGACTGTTAATCTGTGCTCCGTTCTAGCTTTATCATGCTGGCAAATCATTATCTGTTTTGGGAACAAAACCATTGATTGAATAAATATAAGAGATTTCATGTTTGCAAGAAAAAGTATAAAAAAAATATACAGTCAAACAAAATACCTCTATTTTAGTTCAATAATCCAAATATATGTGTTTTAATTTTTATATAATATAGACATGTAAAATACGGTAGTATGTACAAAATAAAATATTGTCTGTGGCATATCACCTAGGAACCACCTACCAAAATTTGTTTGACTTGTTGATTGCAAGAAAAAGTACCACTTTTTATTAATTCCATTTTTCAAGAAAAAAATGTATTCTATTTGATCTTGTCTAATCATTTATTTATAAAAAACCGGAAATTACCCTTTTTAGTACAGGTTTTATGACCACAATCAACATGTCAAATATATTTTCCCCGAAAGTATATTGTTGTATTTTTATATAGTACGTAAGACCCGTTTATAATATATAATCTGTTACACTTTAGTGAATTACAGAACGATATTGAGCTTGATGTAAGGCTGGCGACGAGTTGCGATTTTCTTTAAACAATTGTACACACGTGCGACTTTTCAGTCGCAACCCTATCTTGAAATAAAAATTTAATTTAACTTCGCTTTTCAGTGATCTAGGTTACAACCTCTTTTGTTCGTCGCGCTGTCGATTCATTTATTTATAAGAAAAATTTCATGTGCCTTCTCAAAATAATGGTAAAAAAATAAAGATAAATGTAAAATGAAAAGTAAAATGTTTTTAATTACAGTTACATATAATTGTTACACTTTTAACATAAGTAGTGTTACATTTGGCACTAATGAGCTTGTTTTGTAAAATACTGAGAGAGGGCAACACAGGATACGAACTTAAAAATCTTATTTTTAAATTTGGCAGAAAATATTCATCCAATTTAAATAAACCTAGTTAATTGAATTATTTTAATTTATTCAAATTTAGAATACATTGTACTGTTGTCCTCGACTCGGTTCAAACAGCTCGTGTTAGGCACAATTTTGCAAAAATATCAATGTTTGTGATTATATTTTGCATAATTTATTTTTTAATAATTGTTTTTTCTTCTGTTTTTTTTTTACTAATTAATTAGTGTTGTCATTGTGGGTATAGTAACGTCGTGCCATAAACAATGGCTCTCGTTTCATTATGCGTTGTATTATAATTTGAACGATGACAAAATGAAAGACAATTTGTTAATTTAATAAGTATTTCATAATTAAGAATATAATAGTGTTTCCTTCTTTAGATTCGTGTTATAAGAATTCATGTTTCCACTTAAATTTAATTAGAATAAAAATCATCATTGAAAATGACGTTTTATTTTTTACCGTCACACCTTTTGGCCTGGTCAAGTCTAATAAACAGACATTAGTCTATATGTATATTATTGCCTTAGAAACCGTCTCGAGCATCATAAGTATAAGTATACTTACTTAAAGTTTCAGCACTATTCGAATATTGATGAAAGTGGGTACCTAAACATAGCAAAAAAACATGCGAGCAATTTTACATAGAACAAAAAATATAAAAATAAAAATATTCATAAATAATATATTCACAAAAAAAAAATAGCCCAAAAACTTCAAAGCTTCTACTTCTAAATCCAAAACCATAATGAATCAACTACTTTCCAAAATGAATTCCAACACCAGGTCCAACATAAGTACCTACATAGGACCGACATCGAATATCCCAAAAGTGTCGGATCGCTCGCACGAGTACACTCAACACTACTTGATACTCGTCCGGTATCAAGTATCAATTAGATCTTCAGATACACTCCAATGTTGAGAACCTATAGGTCGGAGCTGAAACAAAAGATGTCTGAAAAGATACTTGTAAGGACTTGAGTTTTAATACTAGTAGTACAGTAATGACGGCAATTTTTTTTATTTACTGGCTGTTGCCAGCGGCTCAAAAATGATTTTACAAAGAAGAAACTTAAAATCGGAATAAAAACTCAGGTTATAAACTATCTGCTTACCAAATTTCATCTAAATCTATTTAGTGGTGTTTGAGTGAAAGAGTTACTAACATTTTTAACTTTAACGTTTGTACATTATTCATATTTATTCCAATGAAATAAAAGTTAACACACAATAACAATAAGCGGTCCCAATACCAAACCACCGCATCCGAACTAGGCAATAACCTGTATCTAGGCATGAACTTCATCATTTTATTTAGCTACCACCTTTAAAGTAGATACACATTGTAAATAAAAGTGCCCGGACTACTTGAAAGATTGCAGAAAATTGATTATCTAGGTTCAAACCCATACTTAGTTATTGAAATGAAATCATTTATTCTGGAAGTAGTTATTATTATCACTTATACATGTATTTTTTTTAACGCTGGAGTAGACTAAATTCGACTCTCCACTTACCCATAATTTGAAAGACTTTTTAATAAAACTTTTTGGTTAAAATATTTCAACTTGCCACATCGCACTTCCTGCGAAAAACCAGTAACTACTTATAAACTAGCAAAACTTTATGTTAAATCAAGAAGTTTTAAATTCGAAGGCATTTCCGTCTTTCGCCCTCCACCACTATATACACAACTTTAGAAACCCACTTGATACTGTACAAGCACATGATCTCCTTTGTCAGACTGTTGTCAAGAGGGGGCAAAGAGTGGGGGTCAATTTGGTAAGTATTCCAAAGAGTTTAAGGTAGTAGTTGATTGAAAATTGCTAACTTTAATTGAGATACTGAACTTTTAAAATTAGATGTTATAGCCATAACATCTAATTATCAATGTCATCAATGTAAAATCTAGTGAGTTTAGTGTATGTTTGAGAAATAAAGAATTTCACAATTTTATAGAGACTTGGATTTAAATTAAATTAGTAGTTTGTTAGAAAGAAAAGAAAACATTCCGAAGATTACGAATAAAGATCCCGTAAAGTTGGTAAAAAAAATAGTTGTGAATTAATATAATATATGTTATTAAAGGCTAGTAATATTTATTTAATAAACTATATTCATTAAGTTACATTCTTATTCATTAACTAAAAAATATGCTAGGATGTTGGTGCCTACCGCCTCATGAATTTTTTTAACGAAACCTCACAAATTAATTTTGCACAAAAATTACAAGAAAATGAACGTCATTTTTTTTGTAAGTACAATGAGACACATTACACGTCAACCCTTGTTAAAAAAAATCTAAAACAAATGAAAATGGCGTCGCAATTTGTTTAAAAGGAATGAAACGGCGGGATTAATGAATGGCCGTAAAAATTGTACCGTCAGCAACAAAAGCGAGCACAGATTTACAAATACCCAATCACAATTAAAACAATTGTGTTGTTCGAAAAAATACCTGATACCTGACTCTAGTAAAAGGTATGCTCAATTTTTATGTTGGACATTTTTATTTCGGACTTTTGCTTTTTTTGCTGGCTGTACAAGTGAAGGGTTGTAATAAGGGTTGCGTGACCAGACCAAGGAAGTGTCGTGATGGATGACGCCACAGTTACTATGCATGTTTTTATTTTTTCTTGCATATAGGGTTGGCACAAAGTTTTTGTAGGAAAAGATAAACAAATGAAATACGGTAGGTATGCGTGTTACGTTTAATGTGAGTTTTCTTAGTTTTTTCTCAGTTTCGTCATTTACGTATAGGGTTTAAAGAATGGGTTTACAGAAAAACATAGAAAAATATATTTTACTGCCTGCGTACTTATATTGAACCTGATGCTATTACTTATAACATCTGTCCTAGCCTTGTTTTCTGGGGTAAAACGCTGATGACGTCATTCAACGCCGACGGGTAGGGGATATGTCGGCCTGTCGCTGTCTTAAAACACCCCAGGCAGTTTCAGTTGCTTTAACAATAAAAGTCCGATAACTTTCCACTACTGAGCAAATTCTATTTTCGTTTCCATAATGGGAGTATTGATCAGCATCACTATAATGTGTATAAATTACGATTCATTTAAAACCAATTCTAAAACTACGGTTTCGACAATGTTCAGTATTTGTTTACACACTGTGTCT
Source organism: Trichoplusia ni (assembly GCF_003590095.1). Lineage (NCBI taxonomy): Eukaryota > Metazoa > Arthropoda > Insecta > Lepidoptera > Noctuidae > Trichoplusia > Trichoplusia ni. The sequence continues at coordinate 2,388,425 of NC_039492.1, forward strand.
ATGTTTCTTTTTTCTAATCTACTGTCGCTGTAAATTTCTTAAGAAAAAAGCAAACCTTAAATAATAAATAGAGCAAGCGATATATCATCATCATCATCATCATCATCTCAGCCTATAGCAGTCCACTGTTGGGCATAGGCCTCTCCAATAGCAATATATACTAAAGATTAATCCTACCATAAGACAATCACAGGTAAGTATTATTATTATTTCAAGTATTCTTCAACATTATAATCTGAAAAACTAAAAAAAATTGTAACCAAAATTATTTTCGGCAACCCTACAGAAATATACTTAACTCCGACATGTCTTGGAATTTGATATCGCAACAAGATCTTAACACGTCATAGTACGATCAGAACAGTTTGTTTATGTAATGTGAACATGGAAAATGAACTAACTATACTCACAAATGTATAAGAATTAGGGAATATTCCTTGTGTTTCTTTATAACACCTTTTAAGTAGTTAAATCAAACATCACATCCTTGCTCTGTTGGGGTCGGCTTCCAGTCTAACAAGCTGCAGTTAACTACCAGAGTTTAAGAAGGAGAGACTGCTTATTTGACCTCCTCATCCAAAGTACCTGTGAAACGCGATTACCCTGGGTCAGACGACTGTCCCGAGGAACTCGTTATGACATAGATAGTCACCCGTTCCCGGACCGACCTTATCAAGTTCTTGAGGAGGACTTTATCGATCAGCATGTGCAGTTGAAGCTCAGCCACGAGCGTAGTCAAAATAAAAATCAAAATGTTTTTATATATTTTTAAAACGTACATTACAGAACTAGTGACTATAGTCGCGCGGCTGAAGAACCGGGAAGGTTACGACCTGAAAAAAGAATGTGAAAATATTGTACAACTTATAATATTAAATTGTTGTTTTTTTTTAGTCAACCGAAAAAAAAAACAATAATTATGAATTTGAAGCTCCAAAATATTATAATTTATTCTACCAATATACCTCTTTAGCTAACACGTCCCAAATTCCCTAGCGATAATAGGCTTATCCTAAAATGTATCGCCTACAATATAACCAAGTTAACAGGAATCCTAAACGAAGGATGTGATTAACGAGCGAACTATTCACTAATAGTAATTAAGACTCACTTGCTTTCCACGAATATGTTCAAAATCGTTGTGATTAGCTTTTCATTGCCTATATGGAAATTCTGAGAACATTTCGTATGAAGTACTTATTAATTGCTTTGAAGTTATTTTCAGCAATAGGGTGTTTAAATAAATCTAATAATTTTAACTTGTTTAGTCTGTAATACTGAATTAATTTTATCACATAGATAAATAAAAAGTATGATAAAATTGTTATTAGCCCCCACTACTATGCTTAAGTTCACTTGCTAGTCAAAATCGTATCGGTGAGTGACGTCACACGAGATTTTAAATCACATTCTCGTCACTTGTCTAAAATCAATGTCGTATATCTTCATATATTCAAATGATGCGTGACGTTGTTTGTCCGCGATAGACCCATAAACTACTCAACCGATTTAAATGAAAGATGTTCACCGTGTGCAGTTGGATCCAACCTTACGTCTCTGTCTCTCATCATCTATATCTTTAATTTTTATCTGTATTGTTATCATCGACTGTTAAGTGGTACTAAGTTCGCGCAGTCAGCTTGTATTTAATGCTTTCTATTCGCGACTACACCATGTTATGGAGAATCGTCTGTGCCAGTAGCTACATTTATAAAACTCTTGATAATCATCTTCAAGCATCGTTAATTATTAGAAACAACACAAGCTATGTTTCTAGAATAATTACTGCCGAATAATTTACCCCGGTCTTACGGTTTTTGGTGTGGGGTCAATGAAGCGGTTGCGCCGGACGTCCGGATCAGCCGGTAAATGAGCCGGCCCGGCACCGGATGGTGTGCATAAGACGGCAAGATGGTAATTACACCTTGGTGAAAATGATGAGGTCTGCAATTCTTCGGGGAGATCGTTGAAGGGAATTAATGAGGAACTCATGACAAAAGTAAAAAGATAAATTATTCTTTGGAAAATAATGCCTAAAGTTTGGGGTACATTTAAAAGAAATACAAGTTTTCCAAAATAATTAAGCAAGTTGATACATTTTTAAAAAGACATGAAATGCAAAACATAAAAATACAAATCAAAGCACAAAAACTATCGAGAAAAATACTTTTTTTTTCGTTATCAAAGCACAGATAAATATGTTTCATTAAAAATAATCATTCAAACGAAAACGGGGTAAGCCCCAAAACTAAAAAAAGTAAAAATAAACACCAAATTCGCACTCAAATGCATAGATACCAGTTATCTTATCACCGAGTTACCGTCATGTTATCAGCCGGTTATTTCAATCAGTCGATATTTTGACGCACAACATACAACAATATATTGCATCAATATTATATTGTGTTATAGTTTGGTTTCATAATGGAGGAAACCTCACCTGATGGCAAAGCCTTTGGTGCAAACCCTTCAAATTCGAGGTAAGTTATCAATTGAAGTTTAAGACATTCTAAAACTAATTCTATTACTAGGTACTTATCCATCAAGTTTTCGTAGAGACTGAGAGAGGTAGAGACTGTCAATTGTTTGCCTGAGATGCTTTGTTGTTTATCATTGTAGGTCCTAGTTTACAAAATATATAAGGTATACAAGAGAGACTTGCATGCCCGTTATTTTCAAATGTGATTTTGAAAAAAAGTTTAGTTTTGTTGAATAAATTGAAAATTCAAACATCTCGGAGCAACATGAATTCCATATAAAACTTTAAGTCAAAATGAAATTATAATAATCTGTTTGCAAAAATACATATTAAAACGTAAATAAGTCTTAGGTATATGAACAAAGAACAGCAAAATGTGATGTAATTCTGCCTGTATCATTGTCCAACGTAATCTAGAAAGTTACACTAAACTTCATTTTGAATTTGATTTGATATCCATATCTTGGTGAGAAAAACAATAGCCATCTGTTTTTGTTTATATAAGAGGCCATTTTGAGAATTTGCTTAGCCTTGAGTCACAACTGCTATTTTGACAAATTGAAAAACACTTCACCATATTTTAATGCCTTAAATTTTCACCCACATTAAAACGTGTTTAAACTAGCGATGACCTCGGGTAAATTTGTTATCCGAGAGTTACCAATGTCAGGACACTAAGAAAACGTATTCCATATATCCTCAACAGTTTACCCGCGGACATCAGAGATGAACAAAATAAAAATAAATTTAAGTCTAAATTAAAAAAAATAATTAATAAATACTCTGCCATAATAACACTCCTTTATAAAATTAATATTAAGTAAAACCTTGTTAGGTTTATATAATTATGTGTATAATTTAAGTTTTTATATACTTTTGTTTTGTGAGACACTGTACTATGTCATAAGTATAAACTGTACCTGTAATAACTGAATAAATAAATAAATAATAGTTTAACAATTAAGTCTTTTTTTCCAGTAATCCATTCGATGTGCCCGGTGATGAAGGACCCAAGTTCAACAAGGATTCTCTATACTATGACATGAGTGGTGACAAGTACCTCGTCATACTAAACCATCACGAGTTCCAGAGCACTAGATATTTTAGGTAAGTTTTTGTTCAGGGTAAAAGAAAGAATGAAAAAGTTTTAATTGGTACAGCATAAAAATTAAGCATTACATTTACCAAAAAAAGTGTACCCTGCTGCTGCACCAAAAAAAAGCCACAGTTCAGCATTAATGCCAGGCAACTAGGGCCTGCGCTGATTTTCAACTGAGCCTTGGTGTTGAGTGACGGATGTCACCTAGTTCCATATAAATTAAATAAATACATAAATGATTAACAAAAAAAAATAATATTAATAAACATAACAGAAAAACAACTAATAGTGAACCACACTAATTACAATACATTCATAAAACAAATAAAAGATCAATTAACAAGTTCGGAAGACAAAGAAACAGGTTTTTAAAGACTATACAGCCCGTACACGATTAATACTCAGTTGAATACTTTGAAACAATTCTGACAATTCACTTCAGACGTAATGGGGTACTGGATTTTGCTTAGGCCTCCCAAGGGCTTAACCAAACTAATTCGAAATCGAATATAGAATAATGTGTGTCCTATGTAAGATTTTTAAGTCTGATGTGCTGACAGATATCAGATACCTGATATGAGCTGTCTGTTGGTTATACGGTGGATTTTACTCCACGTTTAGCCGATTGGTTGAGGCGACATGTTACGGGTTTGATACCCGCGTGGGATAAGCATTTTTACTAAGCATTTGCGTGGTTCAAGAATTCTTGTCCTGAGTCTGGGTGTCTTTGTACATGTGGCAGGATTAAAGAAGTTAATTTGAGAGTCGTTTTAAAAGAACTGAATTTGAATAAGCTACATAATACAGTTTACAATGATTCAGTATTTTCCGGAGTCAGCTAGGAATTTTTCAGTATATTTTGACTATTACTACACTTATATTTTACTGAGGTATAGGAACCTTGTTACACCAAGGCCCACGTGACGTCATTCTGACGTAAAATGCAGCAATAAAACGACTGAAAGAAATGCTCTGTCAATGTTAGGTGTCAAGCTTTTATTAATTGCTCAACAGGAGCATGGTATTAGATCGCGTAGTTATTTTGAAACGTGATTATGTTAACCGTTTTTTGCTGACTGCAGCAGTTAGTTATTATACTCGTAGTTTGGGAGAAATAGGAAAATATATTCAACATTTGTAATTTATTCTATAAATTAATAATTATTCAAATATTTCGTCAGAGAGAATTATTTATTTAACAACGATTCACTCAGCCGTGTTAGTTGGATAACTCTGACTCAGGAGCTAATGGTGACATGCATATAAAAAAAAAATGGATTACAACCAGAAATCAGAATTATTCCTCAAATGAAATGCGTAATATTGATGTTTTACAGATTCCGGAAGCCAAGCACTAGAAATGGTACAGACAACGATGTGAAGAGCTTGACGGAGGTTTTCAAACATTTCGGATTCGATACCTCCAATGTATTCAGAAACTTGGTCTATGAGGACATTATCAAGAACCTTACAGCCAGTGAGTATTCAATGCTTTCACAATCATAAAGAGACGATACACAAGGCTACTACGACGTGCATACAAATCTATTCATAAATGCAAAGCCACCACGAAATAACAGTGTATTTGACAAAATAACTATTTAGTACGTCAGACTGACCAAGAAATATTGCACTCGTACTTTTTTCCTTGTAAACAAAAAAATGAAAGGCATACGTTGATTTAAAATATCGTGTGACGTCACTTACCAATACGCTTTTTACTAGCAAGTGATGTTTTTAGCCCTCTCACTACGAAACTTAAATTATTTTTAGCTTACTTACTTTTGAACAAGTATGAAAAGAAAAATTGATTTTCAATATTTTTATGGAAATCATACAACATACAGATTATTAGACTTACTCAAATACTCTATTGCTTGTTTACCTTTTTTTCCGGGGTGAAACACACGTGGGTCTTCAACCCACGTCGAGGGCATATGTCGGACTTTCACCGACTAAAAACACCCCGGGCCCCGTCTACTGCTATAGCTAGAGTCACGGGATCGCTCGCGCATACTCTGCGCGACTCTGGCATTGCTTGTTTACCTAGCCCATTGTATCCCATTGTTGGTGCAAAAGCGACCCGAAAACCTTAGACAATTCTCTATTCTGGATCACATAGAACCAGCTTACGTGGTAAATTGTCTCCCATTATGTGGTGACTTTTGCCCAGCGGGCTGAATTTAAATGCGATCTACGAACATGCCATGTTCTAAGGAAGGTTTATTTTCCCAGTCGCCACACAGGACCACTCGAAGACATCGTGCATCTGCGTCGCGATCCTCACTCACGGAGACAAGGGAGGCGAGCTGCACGCGGCAGACAGACCCTACCTGCTCAGTGACGTCATGAACATCTTCGAGAAACAACCGAGTCTCGTCAACAAGCCTAAGTTGTTTTTCGTTCAGGTAAGATTTAAGATAAGAGATTTTGTCTCGTTCGTAAGATAGTCGATGAGGAAAACTATTACAAAAAACTGCAATGACGTAATAACACCTATTTTAGAAGCTAGTGGTCAAAAAAAAACATTATTTCAAAGCTTTTATTGTTATTAATCAAAGATCCATAGATATTTTAATGCATTGAGAGCAATTTTGATCAGAGGGTTTTTTAATTTCAGAAATTTACTTTTCCGACAAAACCTTTTAATAATATTAAAAAGCTGAAGTTTTTTGATTGAACACGCTAACAAAGATACTACCAATTTAAAAAAAAAATACAGTGCTAGATTGCCCTTTCTAGCCCATTTATTGAGTAAAATCATCATGCTATTATTAATATGGGAGAGCTGTAATTAAATATGTAACAAAAACGGAGAGAAGATTTATATTATATATATACTCTAAAAATAATCCGATTTTAAAATTTCTAATTTATAGTAACCGATCTTCATAACAACCGATCTTTGAATAATACAATGTTTCGTATTGTATTGCATAAAGGAACTATTGGTTTCAGGCTTGCAGAGGTGCCAACGCCGACGATGGGATGACTGTACAATTAGACAGCGAGAATGTCATGACTGTACCTTCACATGCCGACTTCCTTCTGCTCTGTTCTACTGTTGAAGGTATGAACTAGTCCAGATTCAATAGAATGGAATGATGTCACAAGAATAGAGAAGTTGTGTCTTGTTTTCATTGTAACTGATTTCGGGACGGTATACTTGGAATCGTCTGACGACGGTAATTGGATGTCTCTGTTAACATAATTACATACATATGTAAGTAATATATGTACGAGTACATGGAAAAAAAACATTACAATTTTGCTTCGCTAAAAGGTTTTCCATATGTCTGTAGCTTTTTGAAAAATGACGTGAACTTTTAACAACTTTTCCTTATTTATTTATTTTTATATATCCTGGGACAACTCACACACGGTTATCTGATCGCAAACATAAATTGACCAAATAACAGTGAATGGAATTTATGCGTGATGTCTCTCTTTTGTCTAAACTAGCTCTCTCTCCTAACTTTTAAAGCAGATCGTCTTTGCTTATTTTTACTTTTTAGATAAAGGCGAAAATACACGTCTTATGTTTTTTTTAACTATCTGTTTGACCCATTTTTTGTATTCATTTTCCTTAGACTACCTTTCCTACCGAGACATCAACGGATCGTGGATGATCCAAGCGTTGTGCCAGGTCATCAGCGAGAACTACGAGGACCTTGACCTTCTCCACATGATCACATTAGTCAACAGGAAGGTCGCCTACGAAAGGGTCACTTACACAAGAGACGCCAAGACTCACAACAAGAAACAGATGCCAGAAACTAGATTTACTTTGACAAAGCTGTTGAAATTTTCAGCTGAATCCCAATGACTGTGCTGTAATATGTGTTGATTTTTGTTTATTAAAGTTATATTCATTTCAAATTGTTTTTTAGTTGTAATCGTTGTTCTTCGTATCTTTTTACCACGCTTTTATTGATTAGGTGTTTGGTTGCAATAACTTAACAAATTATTTTATAAAGCATCTGTTTACACTCATCACATCTTATGAAAGAATTTAAGTGAAAGGCAACTAAGCTTTAGCCTATCAGATTGATAATTCTAAAATCCTACCGATAAACTAATAAAAGACCAAATTTAAGTCCATTAAACCATATTAAGATTATAGATATTGATACTAAGAACTCCAAAAAAACCATTGACATACAAACCATTATCCATCATATCAAAAAGCAAGATACATTTCATACCACCAGAATACATTCCAATTTATTAAAGTAATCCTCATATTAATAAAGAATCCAATCACATTATCCAACAAAAAGGCTTTTAAAATACCCAGAAATGACTTGGCCATTAAATCGGTTTTTAATACTAATCAGAGGATCCATTAAAAGAGACTAGCGATGTTAATCGAGATGTCATCAATCAAAAAATTGTCCTTGCCCCCGGGAAAAACGTTATATCCGGGAGGAAATCAAGTTAGTTATCAGTGGTCGATTACCGAGGTGTCCGGGTTAAAGAGGAAGAGGTTAGCGGACCTTGTGGTAGTTTGTCTGTTTGTCTCTCGTTCCTGTGGTGCCTGTAAACGTGAACACTTACGAATGTATTGCATTGGCTGGTCAAAGTCATGTCATTTATCAGGCCTGTCATTCATTATATGCAGAATGTATATTTCAGTTGATAACCAGAAGCGATAACGCCGTTTACTCAGAATTAATTTACCTTCTCTACCGCAAGAGGTTTCAAAACATTCAAGTCGTTTACACAAGACAGTCAAAAGGGCCACAATTAAAAAAGGTTATATAGAATTTAGGTTAACAAAACAAGAGTTGGTGCGAGAGACCAACTTCTCATAGAAAATGCCTCTATACATTTAATCATTTCAATTGAAGTGTTATATTTATTTTTAATCCTGCACTAAGGAATCTTATCCTTGCACAAACAATCAAGTCACATGTACAAAGACATCCAAACTCATAGCAAGCAATTTGTAGATCAGACAAACGCATGTCCCACGCCCAAATAGATCAAATCCCCGACACTGTAAATTTGGCGTAGTGGCCACTCAGCTATCCCTGCAGACAAATTGCAAAAATGACTTTTGGCCAGAAGGGCTGGATAGAGGAATGTAAGCTCATCATCATTGCTGGTGACGACTTTTTTATCACATCTGAAAAACGTCTCAAAAACCTCTATAAGCTTATCATTTAAG